>NC_087514.1:136766689-137070101 GCF_963921805.1 Phalacrocorax carbo
GGCATTATTGTTCCTCTCTATTTAAGCATTGCATGAGAAATATTTCAGGTGCTGATGCACCTTAAAAGAGCTCTTGCAAAAGTTAAGAACAGAAAGTTGAAGGGCAAAAATGATTTTGTCAAAAAGTAAAAAGTGTGGTCAATATTAGAAAGAAGATGATACTGGCACAGTAACAATGATTAGCAGCATCTAGGTGCTACTGCTCAGATGTTACCTGTCAGTTTTGGAGGTGTTATATCCACATTTTTCTTCACAATGCTACTGGATGAATCAGATTTGACTGTTGCTGTAAGAAATATATTTATGGGGATCCTTGCTGCAGTATAACAGGTAGGACTATGATGTTGTTGTGTTATAAATACTTCTTCTGAGGAAGATGAAACAAGAAGGTAGTACAAATTGTGGCCAGCCACCACTTTGCTGGTTACAGTCAGATTAAACATCCCGCTGTTCAGCGTTGGCTGTAAAAGCTGTGTTTGCTTTGCCCTCCGCCTCACGTTGCTCAGCTGTGCCCAGCATCGAGGGGGGTGGGAGGAAGCAGGCACCCCTTGGGCTCGGTGGCTGGAGTAGCTCCTGGAGCTGCTAATTTGATGCCCCCTCAGGCTGAGGAGGACATGGTCCCTCTTCACTCTCCTATGGGAGTGCCTCTAACCGCTAAGCTATTACATGTGGTTCCTCCTTTGGATTTATTTTTGAAATAAAACAATGAGGTCTGCTCAAAGAGCAATTGCTAAAGCTTCCCTCAGGAGAGGATTTGGTACTGAGGGTCCTGAGTGGAAAGAGAGTATCTGTCTGCTCATGGCCAGGACCTGGGAATCGAAATTCCAGATGAGAGAATAGATTGCAGACATGATTGGCATTTCCTATTAGCTAGACATAGGAGATTCCCAGCTCCTTAGGAAGCTTCCCTTCACTATATGAATTTTTTGGGAGCATCTTTTGGAGGTGCCTGATTTTTCACCTAAATGGCTCTGAGTGGTTAGGCATCTAACTCAGGTCTTGAGACTCCAGTTGAGGGGTTAAAGGAGCCTGGTGCCAACAATAGCATGAATAGGAGCAACAGATTCTAGCCCTGAGTCATACTCTCTACCTCCACTTAGTTATCTTGGATCTGGTAAAATACGACTCTTTTCAAAGGACTCAGGAAGAGGACTTTAAGATACAGGGAAATTTCAGCTTTATTGTTAGAGCCAGGTTGTTCTTACCCTGACAACTGAACTGTTCATGGGACAGTCACAGACTTTATAAATTTCTGACCTCTCCTTAATATGCAGCACTTATGTAAACCAGGCAGAGGACCAAAACTGTAACTGCATGTGTAAGAAAACTCCAGGCAGAGGCCTTGCACTAGTTGTATACCTGTGTGACTTCCTGGACTCCTAGAGGAGTTCCTTCTAATAAATGCTGATTGGATGAGGTCTAAATCAGGCCTATACTACAGTAGATAGTTCGGTTTGCTATCCTCACTTCTTTGTGCTCCAGTCTTTATTATAAAGTTAACGTATCTATGAGGAAGACATAAATCAAATACTGTAAAAGTACTGGAGAAGGAATATATATCATATATAAAATAAAACAGACCTTGTCACTTGCCTAAATCCCATGATACTTTCACAGAAGTAAGAGCATTAACTACAAAATCCCAGCAGGTTTTCATTCCTCACTCTTTCCATACAAATGATCTTTCACTTGGAAGTTAGAATTGCTCTTGCCTGCACCTGGAGCCAGGCAGGTGTCCTAGAAGTCCCCACCAGCCAGACTGACTTTTCAGAGATACTAGTTTGCATCATTGGCATCTAAGGAAATCATAGCTCCCAATGAATGGGGACAGTTAATGACATTTGTATAGACAAAGCCACTTCTTCTGATAAAACGTAGATATTTAAATTCAAAAGAAGGAGTCAGAGAGTCTACTTTCCATCACTGCCTTACTCTGATGGCCAGAATGAAAACAGATAAGTGGGACAGCAAATCTTTAGCTTATTGATTAAGTACACCAGCATGGTGCGTGCGAGATCTGGATTTGATCTGTGTTCACTGGACTGTTTATGGCTTGTTACATTCAATGGTCTGGATAAAAACCAAACAAACAGATAAATGAGACCAGACCCTGAGAGCAGACCCTGGTCTTGTGCTAAGATAGATAAGCACCACCAGAGACCACCAAGGACCACTGCTGCCCTGCAGAGCCAGGCTAATGGCCAGCACTGTGGCTATTGAAGGGCTGCCTGCCCCCAGTGGGGAAGCACAGCACAGCGAGGGGTCCCAGCGCCTTTGGGACTCTTCATTTCTGCATGGAGTCTCCCTTCTGGAGGTGAAGATCTACATCTGACCCCCACCAAAGACTGTTGAGGGAGCAGCAGTTTCATTGTACAGTCAGGACTGGGATGAAAAAGATGTGCTGTGCTGTGAGAAGTGACAGACTTCTCAGAAATTTTGTATTAACCAGAAGGGCATTTCTGAGGGCTGCTGTAACTCAGCGGGGCCTGTCTCTTGATCTTGAAAGGTTCAGAAAGTAAACTTAGAAAATTTGAGTCATACCCTTGCACCCAGGTCTTGGTTTCCTACTGAGTTTGCAGAAGCATAGTCCCCTGCCTTGTAAACCACCTGCTGGTCATCAGAAATGATACAGGGAGCTGGGCATCCACATACGTGCTCTGGCTTACCCTCCTGAGGTGAGGGGCATCTTCTTAGTCAGTGGGACGCCTACAATTTATTTATTACTGTGGTCTTGAGTATCACTCAGTGTTAAATCTGAAGCTACCTCTACGTTTCAGTTGGGGTCTAGAAAACTAAGCCCTAGAATAATATTTTATCTGGCTGCTGGAAACACTGTAGCCCATAATAGGCTTAGGCTAATTTACTGTGTCTAGTTTACATGTTGTTTGAGCCAGATTGCCTTAAGTTACGTAAAGATATCTCTCTATCAGTCTGATGTTTGCAGTACAACATGCTTAACTGTGGAATCCTACACAGACTTAACTAATTCAGTCTTGAACAGCAGATAAGATGAATCATGAATGACTTTTTTTGTAATAACATTTCTGATTAAAAAATTCAAATTTCAGATCACCTTTTGTGATGCTGGCCCAGTTACTCTTACAAAAATACTTTAAAAGAGAACCTTTTCACCACAGAAGAACTTTCAGAGGCAGAGAAATGTAAGAAAATCTTGACAGACAAAAAATGCTGACTGTTTGATATCCCTGATTAGAAATCCTGTACTTGGGTATCGTGTCAGTTATCATGTTACTGGAAGCAATCATTGGGAATACATCTAAATCTCTTTTCTTTCTTTCTCTCTCAAACACTGTCATTCAGTTGGGTGCCTGTTCATGCATAATGTGATAGCCCGGGGTGCAATTAACATTAGCATCTACAGAACTTACTGTGATGCAAAATGTTGGCAGTGTCATGTGCTTAACTGAAGGCTGTATGATATCACCTTTACTGAGAACAAAAAAAGAGAAAATTAACCATGGACACAAATATATTAACTTAATAATTTACTAATGAAGTCGGTTATATTTTCTGAGAATGCATTCTACTCTTCTGTTGCTGTCCCGACATTTTCAAATCTTTGAAGGACTGCTAGCAGGAAAGGTGTTCAGTTCTGGGCAAGGATGGGGAAAGCAAGCTAAGCATAACTGAAGTTGGCTTTTATGCTGCTTAACATAGGGACTTGATTTACATGTTTCCTAAGCATATGTTTCCTAAGAGATATTCTATAACTTAGGCTAATACATGAAGTAGCAATAATAGTTTTCTACATAAAAATAAAGAAAATGCATCTATCATTGCTAAAATTTCAACTTTCAGCTTAAAACTGGTTTTATTTCCTTATCTTTCATCTGGTTACTAATGATAGCAAAAAAAAGGCCCTACTCACTCAGTCCAGAGGTTCTTTGCTAAATATAAAATAAAATTATGAATAGAAAACTCATGTAGAGATGAATTCTTCTTTCTGGTTATGGAGAGTGTACCATGATCACGGTCGTCTTTGAGGATGGCTCTTCCTGACTCAGGAGCTCCAGGGTCCTTGTTGTTATCCTGTAAAATAAGTGGTTCTGTTACACAATGTCCTTCTGGGTGTAAGATCTGCCTTTCTAACATTTCTCAAAGTGTTTTACAAATATGTCTACTTTAGGCATAACAGCATCAGAGGAACAGAGAGGAGAACTGTGATCCAAAACATCTCGAATTACCTCTCCTGCCTCTTTTCCCAGGAGGCAAAAAAAAAAGGAAGGAGTCTTTTCACCTCAGCAAGGTGTTTTCCTCCACCGTCCTGTTGTGGGCACTAAAGAGGTAATGTTTGTCAGCACTGCTCCCATCTTTCCAGCCTCTGCCATGATTTGTAAGGGAAGGTCCAGCCGTATGAATTTATCTTCCTCTGTTTTCCTTTCTTGAGACATAGGACACCACATAGATGTATGTTTCTTACAGTCCCTAGTGGACATGGTAGGACTAGTCATCTCTTGCTCTGTTGGGTTATTGTAAGTAACTAAACAATTATTTGCAAGGGCATTGTGAAGATATTAAGAAAAAGAGAAGAAAACAACTCAAGCTGTGTGTTGAACTAGTGCAGATACTTTTAAAAATATCATTGTATATTTAAAACAATTAAGATTCAGTAATTTTTTTAAGGACTAAGGACAAACCAATGATATAATACAATGTAGTGGTACTTCTGACTCTACTTTTATTTTTTTTAATGACGAAACAATTATGACAGTGTTAGAGCTACTGAAACTATAAGGGCCAGATGGAGCTCTTCACGTGAGTAAAGTCTGAAATACAAAGACTTAAGTAAATGATACAGTAAAAGCCCGTTAATTTTCATTCTGCTAATCTCCCCACTGCATAATTAACACAAAAAAAAGATATTATTTTCTTAGCTTCTCAGCAAGGATTTGATGTTTCACTGCTATAGTATGGTTTTGAATCATGAAGACTTTGTTAGCTTTACAAGTTATAATACAGAACATTTATGGTTTAGCATTATAATTATTATATGGCAGTATACATTATACTATTATAATTTTACTATATTATTACATTATATCATTATATATTGTTATAAATTATACGCATATATTATACATAGAATATTATTATAAACAGTAATTGAAATGTTAAAGCTTTTCAAAAATGTAATTGCTTCTTCTTCTTTTATATAATTATTTCCCTGCCATTAAATGCGGGCATGATGTACTCAGAAACTTCATCTCCTTCCCTGTGAATCCCTCTCCAGCTTTTATTAATGAACTTGTTAGACCACAGAGATGAATAAGTGTAACGCTTAATGGTGACTAGTCTCTCATGCTTTCTTGTTTCCTCTCTTATGAGAGATATGGGAGGCCACTTAGGAACTGTGTTTCCTATTACCCGAAGCGTACATGGCAGGACTAGTCATTCCTTGCCATACTTAGTTATTGTTGGTAACTGTATTACAGGTGTAGGCTACTAGCTAGGATACTGGGGACATTTTCAGAAGTAAGATGAGAACTTAGGTTATCTACTGAACTCTCATAGGTAGATTTGAAAATCGTACCATTAAAGTTCAGTAATGTTTTGACGATATAAGGACAACTGATTTACCTATGTAAAAGACAATCGCTATGCTGTTATAAGACCTGATTATTATTGGCTTTAATCCAGAATATACTTTTTCCCAATCTAAAATACTTTGATAATTTTCATCAACAAAGCTGCCTCCAGGGAACAGGTCTGTATTCATAGACCTCAGATTCTGGTGCCTCAGATGTTGGACTTAGACTTGAGTCTTTCCTCTGCATTTTGCTGATTTCAGCTGCTGCTGATTATTATTATTTTTAATAATTCAAATAATTTCCAGTATGTCTCAGGTTCTTCCATGTCAATTGCTCACATTCATTATAGTCGCTCCCTCATTTTCTCAGGAATAACTAGAATGGCAGAAAAAAAGTTTCAGAATTATTCTTCATGATTGTGTCATAAAGTTAATTTTAAAATATCATGTAATGATTATGTATGAGGTAAAAAAATAAGTGTTTTTAATCCACCATCCAGAAAAAAATCTCTTCAATAGATCTGCTTATAATCCATGACAGCAGGAGTAACTATTCAGTTTGAGCTAAACTGTCTACTTTTCCAATAGGAATGACATTTTGAAAGGACAAACAGAATATTCAGTGACACAGGGAAGAAATATGTTGAATTACAATGCGCCTTGTGATGTGGTTTCAAATGCATAAGGCCAAAGAACATCAGTAAGTGTGAGTGGTCATCATCTCTCTAGAGAACCAAATGCTGCTGGCTTGCTGTTAGTATATGCCCTCTGCTAGAGAAGCCATTGACTGACAATGACAATCTTACTTGCTACCCACATTTTACATTGAAAGAGATTGTGATAAAGCAATCTGTTCAGTCCAAATGTCCTGAGCCTCCATACTGCTTGGGAAGTATTTTGATAATTTTGGTAGAAGGTAATGTAGAAAGCATGCCTAATGTTATCAGTAACTTTCCACATGTGATTGGAAAAAGGCACTTGAAAAAGTCCGTTCTGTTATGTCAGCAAGGTGTGTTTTTTTGTTACTGAATCAAAATTAGCCTCTGTTAGTTCCAAGATGGGAAAACCTCTTCAGGGGCTCCATTGCAAATTTCATGCCAAATACTGTAATGCTTTTAGGGATCTATTCAGCTGAAATTATATGCTGGCTTCTACGGATCTGGCTTTTGTACCTAAATGAGCCATTCAGCAAGGAGACCAAATAGGGCAAAAATGCATCTTTATTGAAACAAGATGGTGTCTCCCTGGCTGGGCTATGTGTGTATAGGTATACATATATGTATTCTACCTTCTAGCAACGATCCAGGAATCACAGCATGGCAGAAGAAACAGTGTTCCCAGGTAGCTATAGGAGACGTGGCTTAATTTAGAAACATTAATCTTCTCTTTCAGCTAGCTTAATGATGGTATATTCCTTTAACCATTGGCACAGAAGCTCAGCACAGACACTCTCGTTCCCACGTACTTGGATGAGAGGCTGACCTATTGTACTCAAACGTGATGCACATACTGATTCTCAGCATGCCAACACTCATGCCCATCTGCTAGGATGGCACTATGCCCACCGCAAAGGTGGGACGCTATTCTCAAGAGGCCTAGGTGCCAATTGCCTATAGAATTAAAAGGATAGTTTAAAGAATACAAAAAGCGACACTGTCTTTGTGGGTGTCCCTTCTGATGCCACAAACTAGTTCAAACATTGTTTGTCTGCACCAGGCAAATTTTTGCTAATTCTGACTTATAGTGAGTATCACCAGAAATATGGTCTTTGAAATGATTCATAGACAAAACTCCAGACAGAAAAAAATATTCTTAAAAATGTTGCTAGGCAGAGTCAGCAACCATAAGGTAGAAACTCCCCCAAAGTTGCCCCTACTTTTGAAAAGAAACAATTAGGAATCTGCTGAAGGCATAAAAGCCAAGAAACAAGTGTCTGGAGGGGAGGGGGGATCCACCACACCCACTGCTGGGACATGGAGCTTCATCCAGCTGTGTCTCTCCCTTCTCAGCTCTCCTTGCTTTATTTTGGAAAATGCAGTTTCTTTCAAATCAAAGTGGTTGCACACAAAGCTCAATATGCAATCAGTCAGATTTGCAAAAAGACTCTGTGTGTACCAAAACAAATGTCCATATTCCTCTCTGGAAGAAATAAAAAAGAACTGGGATGGTGGAGGAGAGGAATATGATTCTCAGATAACTTAAGCTTGTTTCACCTTTTTCTTTTGGCTTAGCTTTTAAGGATAGGAAATTTCTGTTTCCTAAATATTTTTGGACATCCAAAGTCTTCTTTCCTGAGCAAGAAAACACCATGCTCTGATGTTAGATGTCTGGTTATCGATACATTTGTATCAGAAATGCCCTTCTGTGGGAAAAACGTGGGTGATGGCAGCGAGAAACTACACAGGTTAAGGCTCTGCTGGAGGCATCACAACCTAATGCATGTTAAAGGGCTCTGGAGAGAAAAGGGTAGGAAAGTTAGCACTGGTAAAAGAGAGGGGAAGCAGAGTTAGATGAATCTTGTTGCTGAGTTTGACCTATTTAATAAAACCACCGTTCCTCAAGTTGCCATCCAGATAGCTGCTCTATCCAGTTCAATATTATTGGATTAAAGTCCCCAAAGTGGGTCAGATGTGTTTGACTACCCACTCACTGCTGAGGGAAGAGTGGCATCCCACAGTGGGTCAGTGGCTTTTGAAGGGGTGCCCACTACTTTGCAGGAACACGTCTGCCAGGGCCCAGGTGCATGTTGTTACATCCACTGCTTGTGTCACACACTTATGTCATGGCTGAAATCTGAGGGAGCGTAGGTCTTTCTTGGTGTCACACTGCTGATGAAAGTTGAGTTTTTGTCCAGTGTGTATGTTATTCTTTTCACACTGAATGCAAGAAATCTTGCTATTCTTCAGGCTGACCGTTTTAAGTTAGGATTTTGTTTGCACACAGATACCTACATGTCTGTATATATTTATTTTACCATGGGCTGAAAAAAATAGAGCTTGTTTCTGTGGTACGCTTTTTAGAATAAACACTGAAAAGTTTGCAGTACACGTTAGCAGAACAACAGCCTTAAAACTCCAGTGCCTTAAGCCTCAGCATTTAGTCTTCACTCAAATCTGTGCCAGAACATGAAAGCAGAACCCCAAATGGCCAGTCTGTAAAGATATTCAGGTTACAACTTCAGCAAAGAGGATGAGGGACCCTTTATCGCCACAGAAATCTTTCACATATGTCATAGAAAAGAAGAACGTGTCTCACATCTACAGCAGCAGGGAAAAATTCTAGTCTTCTTATATCTTGCTAAGAACTTAATTCTGTTTAGAAAGTTTCAGGAATGAGTCTAAATTTCTTCTCACTCTCTGCTAATTATGTTGTACACTTCCCATTTTCCAATTTTGAAAGTATGACTAGATGTCTTTCTGGAACAGTTGCTGTGATCAGGCATTAACACATATTATCGAGATCAGTACAGAGTTAACTGGATGAAATGTAATGGCTTGTGATTTACAGAGGTCAGACTAATGCTCCCTTCTGGCCATCAAACTTTATGAATCTGATTTTCTCTGAAAGGCTTTGGTCTCCTCAGAACATTATTTATAAAATAAACTAACTGGAATCAGAGACAAGTTTGAAAAGAAACTGCTTACATCCCATTTCTGCTTCTGCTGCCTATCTTGGCAATATCACAATCAAGATATGGAAAATAATCTGCACATTAAGCATGTACGCTTAGCTAATTTTACAAATAGCTTGGAGGTTATATTTGTTATGTCTGGCTTATATATAATAAATGGGTTTATTTTCCTCTCTTTCTTCGTCTTTGTTTTCCTGCAAAGCAGAGACTGCGCAAGTGGCCTATACCCCCAATCAATGGTGTCTGCACAATTAACTACTAGAAAAGAGCCAAGCCCACTAGGTAGCTGACAGCTGCTTGAATTTAGGCTGACACCTTTAAACAGGAATAGAGATAGCAAACGTATCTGATGCTGGGATATCTCCATGGGGAATATGGTAGATTAGCTAGCTCAGGATGTAACTTCTGTTGCATAAATACAAACTACCGAGCATTTTATGGGCCTGATCATTTGAAGAACCAGGCTGTCAGCACCTCCAGATCCCACTGAATGTGTGGGCAAAATTAAGATAGCCGTGCCATCCGTAGCATTTCCTTATGATTTCTGCTTTTGCGGATTAGGTCAATCACTTTTTAAGTCCACTCTATGGAGCTAATAGGAGAAGAGTCTTTGAGATGCTTAATTACATAGAGAAAGGAAGAAAACCAGACAATGGACAAAAAGAGCATAGAAATTGATCCAATGTCTAACCACAGTGAAGTAGAACTACAGGACTGAATTGAAGAGCAATAGTTTGTGACTGGATGAACTCCAGAAGGAACTCAGACATTAGCATGAAGTAATTTAACTTTCGATAGGTCCTCCTTCCTTCTTTTCTTCCCTTTCTCTCCTTCCCCCAATTCACAGGTTATTCAGGAAAGAGTTCTAGAGCTTAAGTATAAATTAAGATGGTGCCAGATGCACCTTTATTCTTACAGATCTTTTCAGCACCTAATGAGAGGTGTAGTGACATACATTAAAGACAACACATTTACACCTAAAAGGACTAGCCCAAGTCACTGTGCTGCCATTTTAACCTTTCTCATAGTCCCTTCAAATTAATCTTGTCAAGAAGTAACTAAGATTTCCTAGATTGTTATGACAGATGATGCTCAGCTAGGAACCGGAATATTATTATTTATCTTACAACTGTGTGTAACATATCCTACTAAGGATGCAAGCATTGAATTGATACAGGAAAAACAGTCTGTGCTGTGAGGGTTTTGTGCTCTAAGGAAACAATATAGTCAAAGAAAGAGAGAAAAAGAAATATCAGCATCCCCATCTGGAGAATGGAAGGTAAGGCACAGAGATTTTGAGCATTCAGCACATGGCCATGCAGAAATAGGTGGCAGCTGTAGGATTTAAACAAGATCTCCTGACTTTCCATCCAATCCAGCTCTATAATTATTCATTTCATCTGAAAAATATGCCAGCAGAAAAGTCCTGTGCTGCATCTGGTAGTAGGCTAAGGATGTAGATCTTTACACAAGAAGGTTTGCTTTCACTGCTGGCATGCAACATGATTTCAGCAGAGCTATAGTCTGAATTTTCTTCAAAATTCCTTAAAAATGAAAGAATGGCATTCATTACTGACTGACAATATTTTTTAATGGCCTCCAGGTTCAAAGGATGAATATATCAGTCTTTCAACCCTTACTTGCAGCAAAGGTTGCTTGGCTTGCTTTTTTTTTTTCTTTTTGGTAAGAGTGCATGAGAGAATAAATCTGAATAACTTGGTGGTCAAGGACATAACCAAAATATATATTATAGGTATCCTAGCTGTTCATGGCCATGACTAACTTTGTTAGTCCTCATAATTTTTGGCATGAAATAGTCTTTGACTGATACTGATTAGTCTGCTCTGGTTTTGGGCACACAAAACAAACTAAGCGGTTGTAATCAATATTGAAAAAAAATTTCTTCAAACCAGAACAGCTGCTCTGAATAATTTATTCTTTATTTAACCAATATGCATCATTTTTCCATGCAGCTTACTGTTTAAAAGCTGTAATATCCATATTTAAATGCATTAGTCTTAATTCCATAGTAAATGGAAGTACTATATAAAATCACATCTCACTTTTGGTTTGTAAGTGAAAACCTAGAAATAGCTAAATGTTGTTTTGCTGAGAGGTGGGAATGAAACATGTATAGAGGATGGGGGTACTTATTATGTATGTGGTTGGATGACTTATTTGCTTTCGTATATAGTCCCATTTATGTTTGTTGCTTCTAGGTCCTTTTTCAGTCTCTCTTTTTGTTGCATTGCAGACCTGCCTTTTTTTTTCCTGCACTTTACTACCCCTAGTCTAGAGTCTAGAACCATGATCTTTGAAAGTGTCTGATGCTAGTATTTGCAGTAGATGGCACCCTTCTCTCTTACCCGGTAATGAGACAAGGTATGGATTGTTTTGAATTTAGCGTCATCGGGGAGATATGCAAAACAGAGGCCTGGATTGGTACTGCTAATTTGGAATCCAGTAACATTCCCAAAGAGGGAAAGAGGTGCCAAGGACAAAGTCCATTTTGTTATTGCTTTGCAATGTCAGCAAGAGATTGTTATTCTTCACTGTTCTTTTCCTACCATGAAGAGACAGTACAAATGGCTGCTACTTTTCTCTCTTGTATTTCAGTGATAGACAAATGCTGTTACACCTCGTTTATTGAGCAACTCGATGTGTTTCACAAGGGAAAGGTAAAAAGCCAGATTGCGTTTTGTGTCTGCTTTACAACATACAGCACACAGGGAGAAAGTTCCCTGGGTACAGGATTTAGATGAAGCTGGTGTACCTGATCCTGTCCTCAGGCTTACATATAAAACCCCCTTCCAGTGCCTGAGGGGGTTCCTTGAATGCCATTTTGGGCTTGGAGAGGCAATTTCCATAGCACTGAATGTAATGGTACTATAATTACATCTACATCATCCTGGGTAATATAAAGCCTTCTCTGCTCCACACTGTGGTTGTACCTATGTGTCATATGATATTTAGTTTACAACACGTGATCACTCTGCTGCCTATTGTGCTCTAAACTGACTCCACTTCTGCTTTTACTGAAGTCTTTTGATCAAACGATTCAGCTTCCGTTTCTCTATATTTGTGTGGCAAACCATGGAGTATTTTTAGAAGCTGCCATTTTTAATAAACCTAAAAATATGTAGCAGAAAAAGCTGTGAAAAGATAGAAATGCCTATGGGAAAACCTGATAATTGAAGTTACAGAAGACAGTTCTTTAAAGCAATAAATTTGAAGAAGGTGGTAAAGAATAAAGAGGAAGATTCATGTGAACAGCAATACTCAATGGCAACTAGTGGTGAGGCAATTAGCCTTGGACTTGGAAAAGCTGGACTCAGCTCCCTGCTCTGCTACTGAGACCTGACACGGTGCTGGGCAAGATAATTGCCTCTCTGCTGTAAGGGTATAATGGCAGAAGATGGGGACAACAGCACCTCCCAGCCTCACAGGAGTATTATTTGGGTAAATTAATTGAAGACACTGAGATATTCAGGTGTCATGGTGATGGGGGAAGAAGAGAAGGAGAGGGAGGGAGTGAAAGAGAGAAACCTGGTGGCCATATACTACAAACGAACAACAGAGAAGCTCTCATGCAAAGCCTGCCTCAGATACAAATAGTCTTGTGTCTGCAGGTTTGGAGGATTTCAGGGCGTTCAGCATACCATACATGAATTGGCCGCCAAATACTGAAAAGCCTATACTTTCCACACAAAACTGATAAAAGTAATTTCCTGGATCCTCTTTCTTATTGTCTGCTTCTGTCCTGAAGGCACATGTAACAGCTACTGTCCTCCAGACCAAATCCTGCAGCTGTGCCTTGGTGAGGTATGACAGGTAATACAGGCTGAATAAGGCTGACAGGGGATGGGGGGAAAACTTCCAGGCACTGTGGTGTAGGGTGGGAGCACAAAGTAGGAGGCATAGGACTGAAGACGGGATTTGGACAGGTACTCAGCCCATTTGTCTCCTTATGGGTTCTTACCGCAAAATGTAGGACCACACTTCAATTTTTGCTTTGGGTATTATTATGGCTCTGGGATAATTAACTAAGTGAAAATAGTAATTATTATTGCCATATATTGTCAGTAAGAAAGGCATTTCCGTTTCATGCCCTCATGCCCATTAATTGCATCTTTAACAGCGATGCTTTGCAGAGGTAGTAGTGGTGAGAAGTGAGATGCAGCTCTTTTCTAGAAGCTCTTTCTGAGACCTCAAGCAGCTTCCTGGCCTGACGAATGCTGCTCCTTCACTGTCACCTTGTGAAGTTCATTGTGAGTCGCAAGATGCTTGGCCCCTGCGCAGCCCACAGCATAGCCTGTGCATGGGGCTCTCTTCTGACCTGAATTGTCTGATGAAGGGCCAGCCTTGTTTACCGGTGCCGCGCAGAGAAAAGCACAGGAAATGCTTCGTCTCCATTCTCAGCACTGGTGGAGGGGGGCAGGCTGATGAAGGAGGAGGAAAGGAGAGGTGGTAGCCAAAGGGGATGAAGGTCCTAGCTCTCCATCTGTGAATTGGTTTATGTGTCTGTTGGAGCTGTAGCGGGTAGGAGTATAGCAGACTTGAAGGCTGCGAGGAGTGTTCTGCCTCTGTAGCCATGAGAAGACACTTGAATTAATTTGTAGATAAAGGAAATGGAGCATGGGGTATTCAAAGGTCATGATTTTCCAAGTCAGTTTTCTAAAGGTTTGCATCCAAATCTGTTCTAAGTGAACCAAGTAGAGCCTTTACAGCTTGAGTCACTGCTCTGTGCAAAAATAATAGTAGTAACACATGCCTTAAAATATCACAGGGAATATATTTCCCTGTTAAGATACTTCTTGGGCAAAAAGAACTTATGCTTTTCTTTTAGGATATATTTACAAAACAGACCAAGATTTCTACCTTTTTGTTCTTTAAAAGTCTTGAAAATTTATATAACAAACCAAAACCATAAAAAATATTTTTGGAGTGTTTGAAAATAGTTATAATCCCAAAATATGAAATCTCGTGATAATTTCCAGAGACTAGCATATTCTATACTTTATGCCTCTTACAAACACTGGAAGCATGTCTATATTTATCTTTCAAAACAGTAGTTAGGTGACGGAAGGAAAACTGCTTTCTGGTTAATTTGAGTTTCATCTTTTTTTCCAAATTCAGTTTCATCCTCCAAACGTTCCATGCTGAATTTGGACCTCAGTCTAATTGAAAGAAAACTGAACTTCATATTTGCTGCCTGCAAGAAGGTCTTGATATTTCCTTCTGTTTTGTGGCTGAATCTAACTAAAACGTGATTTTGCACAGATTCCTTTTGTCAGACATCCCCAGTTTTGTATCTAAACTGATCTGTGCATTCACAGTGAAGCTTCATTAAAGATCAGGCCAAGCAGTCTTTAAAAAGTACAGGGCTTCAATGATAGACAGATGGTGGCTTTCATGATGTCAGGAAGTGTCAAATATTATGGTTGGCTGCAGAATGATGGCTACTTTCCAAACAGATTGAGAAACAGACAGAAAGAGCAAGAACACCATTTGTTGTATTTAGATACATTGTGAACAGAAGGAAGCAAGACAGAGCATACTTTTACACATCTTTTTTCCACTCCTTGTGAAAACAGTTTAGGATTTGTTATGTTATATTAGCCCTATCATTATGCAAAAACATGTGAAAGCCAGAGATGCTGATATATATTAAAAAAAATGTTTCCATTGTGATTTTCTGTGTTTTTATTTGCATTTCCATTGGCAATTTCTTTTAACATCATAGGCCGATAGAAACCTGCGATTTCACTTTTTTTTTTTAGGAAAAAAGTTGTGCTATTAAGATAAGTTGCAAAATTTATTTTTTTTATTAACCTATATGCTCTTCTGAGCCCCTATTTGGGAAAGCCCTCATTTAAGTACTTAAGCTTACATAATTGCTTTGGTGTTGAATAGGTGTGGGTTTTGTTTGATATCTGTGTTGATTCTTCTGGAGTTGGGATTCATGATGGGGCAGTTTTGAAATATAATAACTGTTAACAGCTATGTAGCAAGGATTTTAATAAAAATATTGAAAGACAAAGGTCATGCAATGGTTTGTGTCTAGATGGGTGGCCTAAGCTGTACAGAGCCTGAATGGCATCAGCAAGTCAGAGATTGCTGACGTCTGAGGGATGGGGCAGATTTTGTCCCTAAAAAATAATTAAAAACTCTAATTCTTTACTAGAGTATTTTTTGACCCCATGGAATTCAGTGTGAAAGATGCTGAAATGCATACCCTTGGTGCATACTATTTTACCTTGGGAGTCTATGTCAGGTCAGCATTTTTGTAGAGCAAGCTGAATGTTCCTTATGACTGTCACCTTGAAAAGTACATATCTCAGATGGGTTTTATGTGCCTAGTACGATTACTGGAGTGGCTGTCTGCCACTTTGGCTGTAAGGGAGAGATGTAAGGATGTTCATTACACACAAACAATTGGAATAACTGAATGAATCTGTAGTTGCTGGTCCCTGGGCAGGACCATGCCTCTGGCTCTGGGGACACTGGTGTGTGTGTGTACCACAGCCTCTCAGGGGCTGCAGGAACAGAGCTCTGCAGAAAACACAGTGTACAACCTGGCCAATGGTGGGACAGAGCCCAAAACATAGGGGAAGCTACTGAGGCATAAGTTAGCCTGCGCTTACTTAGTCTTGCTTAAGCTGGTCTGTCAGGTGGCTAAGCAATGGCTGATTTAAAGGTAAGGGAAGGAGCTGACCTAGGTCAGAAGGGATAAAGAGGGAGAGAGGGCCTGTAGGGAAGAGACATCTAAGAAGCTGGGAACTAGGACAGCTGCCCTGTGTGTGTTCATGCTTATTTTATTTTATTTATGAGCTTTTCCATGATGCTATTCACTATCAGCATATAATCACTCCTTTCCTCCTCATTGCTCTCACAGAAAATCTATTTGTTTCTCCAAACTATCAAAATATTTAGAGAGAAAATACATGCTTATGTTTATAATAATTAAAACCCTGTAAAAATAAATGACCACATTTGGGAATATTCTTTTATTCTTTTTGCTTGTTCTCCATTCAACAGTGGACTAACTGAATCCATGGAGCCATCATGTGAGAATAATTTTACACTTCCAAATTATATAAACATTTGCAAACAGCATAGCAGTTATGGTCGACAAGGAACCCCCTTAACCAGAATCCTGTTGCTCTGTGGAAAGAAAACAAAAACTGTAGATTGGAGCTTATTCCTGGCTTGTTAAAGTGCAGTTTTTAATAAATGATGCACAATAGAGGGATTGAATTTTTCTGTTTTTCTGCTTTTGCCAAATTTGCTGTACGATTCAGCACTCCCCCCTCTGAATACTGGATATATTTATTTTTATCTCTTTCTTATTTTGGTCCTTTTCTGTCTTTTGTAAGAATGTTATGTGGATTGAAGGCATTTTTTATGTAATTCATTCTTTCTCAATAAACAAGCATGGCATGAATAATACAAAAAATGTCCACAAGTAATCATTAAAGCTCTTAAATTAATTCTCTTGGCCCATAGTCACACAGAACCCATTCATATTTACTTCTCAGTGAAAGAACAATCAATTGAGTTTTACTTCTAGCAGAAAGGTTTATAAAAAGCTCTAATGCAAATTTTGTTTCACATGAGCATTTATGGAAGACTAATTTTGAGGGTGAACACACAACCGTGTGCATGGGAACTAGTGTTTCTCACTCTTGTTCAGTCAGAAAGAACAAACAGTGGGACCTGATTTACCAATCCCAAATAAGCGATGCATCTTGAATTTCAAATATTTGTAATCAGTTTCCAGGGTAAAAAATCAGATATATTTTTTGAGTACATTTAAATGAGAAAATCATGATCTGCTGATGGATATTCCATGAGAAGAAAAAGGCTAATTTAGTCAAAGAAATTACAGACAGAGAATTACTCACTCAGCGCTACTGGCAAATAGTAAACGAGTGGCACCAAGGTTTTAATTCAAACACTTAACAAAGAAAGCAACTAATAGCTTCTTCCTTTTTCATCTGAAGCACTATAAAGCAGAGGGCTAGCCCTTCTGCCAAATTGCTTTTACAGAAATGTGACTTCCGCTTTCATTATTTTTACTCAAATTGCCTTAATTAAGAAACCCACTCTCCAGCCCTGACTTTGATCTTGTTTTCAGACTGGGTGTGTCGGTTCATGTTGATGGACTTGCTGATTTGCTGTTGGATTCAGGTCAGAAGTCACAGTCTGCTCGTCTGCAGAATATTCCACCAAATGATACCTGTCTAGGGGAAAAAATGCATTTGATTTGATATTTTGTTAATATTTATAGTAAATTGGAAAGTTATTGAACAACTTCCCGTGTTGGGAGATATTGCCCATCCTATTTTCTCTTCTTTTATACTGTAGCATTACACAGCACAGAATTAAATAGTAATTTCAAAATCTTCTATTCAATATTTTTATAACACCTATCACACCTGGCAAAGCCTGTGCAGAGCTCTTCTTTCTGAGCCCAAAACTACTCCTTAGGCAGAATTCCACTATGGACTGATTACTGGTGTCATCTGGGCCCTTTGCATAGTGTCTGGATGTTGGTTAAGAGTTCAGGTTCTTACCTTGGTTTCAAATGGTTAGTAATGGGTTGATTTACTTGTGCAATCAATTCTAAATAAATATTGAGGATAATGATAATTGATAACACTAATAGAATTTGGTTACCTGAGGAAATACCATGTTAGGATTTGGAAGCCAGTTCAAAAACATGACTTCGTCTCCAGTCTAGTGGTGAAAATAACCGAGTGTAGCCACTTGCCTGGAAAGCAACTTCTCTCCCAGGCTGTGACCTCACTATGATATGAGGCAGAAGCAGAGGTGAATAAGCCTCTAAAAAATGCTAAACAGCTAGTGAAAAAACCCAGGTATTATTAACTGTCTGAAGGGGGGGCTTCCTAAAGCTATTCTATTAGCATCCTTTGGGACTTTGGTCCCTTTCTGAGGCATATGGATTCTCATAGGGCCTCTCCTATCCAGTCCTCTTCATTGCCTTCCATACTTGGGAAAACAGTCTCTTTACCGTGGGAAGTGGAGAATGAAAGATGCTCTATATCTAGAAGCCTTTGCAAGTGGTACGTTGTAGTCCCCATCTCATCACTTGACTGGGTGATGGATGCCTTCATTCATCCTCTGGGAGATATGTAGCTGGTTGTGTGCATAAACATGTAATAACCTCTGGTTGCATAACCTGTCCCACTTATTCACTTTCAAGACAAAGTGGGGGTCATGGTGTAAAAAAGGACCTCACTTTGTAACCAGAAAGCCTAAGGAGCCTAATTGCTCATGACTTGGAAGGCCACTGGGAGTAAGCTCATGAAGCAGATTACGACCTAAATAAATTAGTTTTCTTATGGACCATTTGCATTCCCCTATATATCAGCAAGGTCCTCTAGCCCTAGAAAATCCAAAATGGCTGTACACAGTATAGTATTAGAGAACAGTCTTAAGTACACTTAGTGTCTCCTGCTTGTGCCACTCATGTATTCCCCTTCAAGATGAGTTTAGTCATTCTGTGGAAGGTGCTGTCATGGACCAGGGAAAACCACTCCCTCCTTAGGCCTCTTCCTGACCTGTTGTGACGTAGAAGAAATTTTATAACTTTAAGGCAGTAGCAATATTTAAAAAAAAAAATATGAAATTGCCATGTAAAATAGCCAGGAATAGGTCGGGGTGGGGGAGAAAAAAAGACGGTTGCATATTGTAAATATTTGAGTTGTGATATTTCATAAGATCTTCAAACATTTGTTTATAATTCCTGTATTCTCCATTGTGGTAATGGGCTACACAAATAGAGAATAGCAGTAGATAACTTTCATAAGGCTTTTTGACACTGTCTTGCATATTATTTAGACAAGAGACCATAGTCTTGTTTAATTGCTAAAGAACAGTTATAAAACTGAGTGAAAAATACACCAAGAGAGTAGTCATCAAATGTTGTGAAGATATGTAATGAATTCTTTCCTCAGAGGTCTGTTTTGGTTATGATTGTTATGATTTGGTTATGATTGTGTTCAGTGTTTCCATTAATGGCCTGGATAAAGGACCAGAGCTTACTTTTGACCTTTGCTCGTGATACCACGATGCGTAGCAGTAAATGTACTGTGGTACAGGGTTAGGAAGCAAAGTGATCTTGACAAACAGAGAAGTAGCTTGAAAAAGTAAAATATAAGAAATGCATGAGAAACAACTGCAGGGTATTGTCCTTGGGCAAAAATTATCAGCTGTGCAAACAGAGGATGAGGAACTTGTTCAGTAACAGTTCAGAAAAAGACCTGGGAACAATAAACTCAGCGCTAGTCAACAGCATAACTGTTGAAAAAAAGAAAATAACATGCTAGGCTGTATGTTGATTTATCCCTGATATGCAAAATATGTGAAGTGAACTCTCTACCATGGCTGGAATTGATAGAGCTTCAGCTTTACCCACCTACAGTTTCAGACAATAGAATTCAAAGAAGAGAGAGTCAAAATGAGTCTGGACAAGCTGGTTAGAAGTTGGGAACAAAAGAGTGAAAAAACAGAGTTCTTCAGTCTAGGGAAGTCTGGGGAGAAGGGGACCATGGCAAAAAATTTCAAATTAATGTAGGGAATAAACTAATTTATCTTTAGGGAGGATAGGAAAAGAGTGAGGTTTAAATTCCAGCAAGAAAGACTTAGTTTAAATAGGTTTTATTAAGTGCCCAGTAAGGACAGTGAAGGCCACACAGGTTTCACGGGGATGCGGTGGTAGTGGGTTAATGCTCACCCTTTGGGAATGATGAAGGTACAAGTGCTTCCAGCTCCAAAGGAGCTTCTGAGATCCCCTCAGGCCATGCTTTCTGCTGACTGTGATTACTGTCTTGCCCCAGCTTGAATATACCAAAATATAACTGAATGTTACAGAGTTTTGTTAAAAGGGACTATCTGTATTAACAGGTATTTAAGGTCGCTCAGTTTCATGTTATCTAATTACAAAAGAAATACATCGATTGAACAAATTCAGAGGCTTTCAGTATATCAGCTGCTTTTTCTGAGAGCTTATTTCCTTGCAGACTTTTTCAATAGCTATCAAGTTTGCACAAAATCTAAATAAATGGCTCTCCATGAAGATGGTGCCATTCTTTATGGAACTGCATCAGTGATAGGTCAAATTTATATTGCTCTGCAGCATGATTTTAATATCATTCTGGCCTGGTTTAGGCATAATCAAGTCTTCTGTTGAAAGAGCTCTTGTAAGGAGCAATTAAACATTAGTACTTTAGCTAAACCCATATTAAATTATGTCTTGGAATTTAAGTATCTGGGAATCATCTTAAATCTCAGCTTGAATTTTAGGTGGTATTGTATCTGCAATTTATATTGAGGTATAAGACAATCTGTTTGCATCTTGATTTACTATTTATAGTTTGAAATGTTATTTTATTATTAAGTGTTCTATGCAGCTGTTAGTAAGGCCACTAATAGATTAAGGTACTATTATTTATGATTACAGCTTCAGCTTTTCAACAAGAAAAGAACCTGAACATTCAGCAGGAGAATTTTAACATGCTTTTTGAAAGCCTTGAAGTAAATCAAGCTAGCTGGGTACCCTTCAGCAGGACTGAATGGTGATTCCAGCCCTTCCAGTGAAGACTCATAACCCTGAGGAATAAAAGAGTTTTGGACTGCTGTAACACTAAGGGCTCAAC
Source organism: Phalacrocorax carbo (assembly GCF_963921805.1). Classification (NCBI taxonomy): domain Eukaryota; kingdom Metazoa; phylum Chordata; class Aves; order Suliformes; family Phalacrocoracidae; genus Phalacrocorax; species Phalacrocorax carbo. Next base: position 136,787,550 of record NC_087514.1, read on the forward strand.
AGGGGCATTCTTTTAGGCATGAGCCGGAGAAGATTACCTGGAAAAGTTTTAAACCACAATTATCTCAACTTCCCTTTGCTATGGACTGGCAGAACTAGCACTGAGAATGCTCATGGACAAGCTGATATGTGAGTGAGCCCTTCGAGGCAGCATGTGACAGTAAGAACAATAACTGGGAGTTTCACTCACTCCAAAAGTAGCCCTGCAATAGCAAGTTGGCAAGTACACACAGTTTAGATTGACACTAGGCTGAAAAGGGAGAAAATGGTGCCTTGTACCTTGATCAAGGTAGACCACCATTGAACATCATATTTGAAATCTCTGAGGCCTAGGAAAAGCTTTATGTATGTGATGGTAGGTTTGTTTGTAGATTTATTTTAGCATTAAATACGTCCATTATTTATGTTTTAAAGATACATGCAATTTATGTCAGTATCATTTTGATCACTGATGGAAGCTTACAGGTTAGTTTCCCTGTCAGCACAGAGATGTCTCAAAGCATTAGGGAAATACTTAAAAATCCACAGGATTAAAGAAAAATAAATAAATCTTATTTACATCATAGGAAAGACAGGTCCTCTGCATAAATCTCTTGTGCTGAATACGTTATGTTTATTTGGGCCAGATTGGATAAGTATGGGCTGCATAATTTCCTTTTACTTTCCATGTAAGGCACAGTGCAATGGCTCAACAAAGGAAAACCAAAGTTATACTTGCTATACCATACTGTGTTTTGTTGATATAAACAGTAAAGAGAGGTTATAGTACATGATATTGCCTAAATATCGGTGCTCTGATTGTAAGAACTAATTTCACCATACTGGAGGTCTGTACTGAAAACTCTTTTGTGTTTTAAGAGGGGTTTTCCCTTCTCCCAGTTTTGAGTTTATCAAGCAGGAAACAGAAATGGGGAAACCAACCTTGTTTCTGCATGTTCCTATAAGGCACAGCACTGACATTTTCCTAAGATCTAGCTAAATTTTTGAGATTTGGGTTGCAAATTGAAACTATGAAGTTCTGCTTCAGCCAGCCATGTGAGGACTATTGCTGGCTTGAAAACTTGCCTAAAGACCGCCAGATTTGAGCCTATGAAATTTGTCTGATCTACATAAAAATAATTTTCAGGAGGCTGGATGGAAACCATGGTCTTCATTTTCCTAAGCACCCTATGCTTGTTAATCAAGCTCATTTTTCATAGAATCAACTGATCCAAAGAGCAAATACAGTAGTTATTAGATGACATCCTATCATATGTATTAATACAGTAATCAGAAAGTTTATGCTAGCTTCTAATAAGGTCTTGACAGAAGGCAGTGCTACCAACTTAATTTTGAAAGGTGATGTAACCAAGCCTGTGACTAACACATCATTCAGGGACAGGCTCAGAAATCAATTCAACACAGGCACTGATATTCAAGTTTGGGGTAGAAAAGACTCTGTCTGTCTTTCCTAATATATTCAGTATGTTTTCTAGTATTTGATCTACCTATGTCAAGTCACCAAAGTAACAATGCCTCTGGAGGTTGTTCTAATTCTATAGTTCGGAATTATTCCTTTCCCATCCCACATATTCACCTTTAGCTTTTCTTTCTCAGTCTCATCCCATTTCTCTTAAGTCTATTAATTCTGACCCTTTTACATTTTCAGTTAAGATACACCAGCATTCTAGCTACCTGGGCGTATGGGATGGAGAATGGGGGAAAAAAAGGACATCTTCCTGGTGAATTTACTATTACGACAACTGGAGAGAGACATAAAGAGAGGGAGATAGATTGGTGGAGCTGCACCTTATTTGAAAATAAGGTCAGGGGGTCAAGTCAGTGGATGGAGGCTCTACAAGAAGCAAAGAATCCCCTACCCTCTTGCCACCAAGCAGAAGGAGGGAACCAAAGAGATGGGGGTAGAATGGAAGCAGGTCCCTGCTCGGGGTGGCAGGTGAATCCCCTCCTGGCCTCCCTCACCTTCCCAGCTGCCCATACACAACAGATACAGGGCTCTGGAACTTGAGGACCAGGCAAATGAGGACTTAGGTGAAGGTCTGTCCGGGTTGTTACCTTGGGGAGAGTTGGTCAGCCCCACACACTATGACTGCCTCTATTAAGCAGAAAAGGAGGATAATTGTTGTAGGCAATTTCCTTCTGAGGGGGACAGAGGGCCCAATATGCTGATCATTCCCATCCCACAGGGAAGTCTGCCTCCTCCATGGGGCTTGGGTCAGAGACGTTACTAGGAAACTCCCTGGTCTGTTACAGACCTCTGATTACTACCCGCTATTAGTTGTGCAGGTGGGCAGTGATGAGGTTTGGAGAGAAGCCCAAGAACAATCAAAAGCGACTTCAGGGCACTGGGGTGACAGGTTGAATGATCGGGAGCACAGGTAGTGTTTTCCTCAGTCCCATCAGTGGCAGGGAAGAACAATACTGAAAGGAACAGGAAGACTCATCTGATTAACACATGGCTCAGAGGCTGATGCCATTGGTAGAATTTCAGTATTTTGATCATGGGGAGGTTTACATGGCACTGGGCCTGCTGGCAGCAGACGGAGTTCACCTAAATCAAAGGGGAGAAAGGATTCTTGCAAATGAGTTGGCAGGGCTCATCAAGAGGGCTTTAAACTATGAATGAAGGGGGAGGGGAATGTAGCCAGGCCCACCGGAGAGGAGCTTAGGGGTGGTGTGCCAGGTTTGGGTGTGAAACCAATAACCCAGCTCAAGTGCATCTATGCCAGTGGGCATGGGTAACAACCAGGAGGAGCTGGAAGCCATTGTGCAGTGGCATAGCTATGGCTTAGTTCCATCACATAGACATGGTGGGATGACTCTTACGACTGGAGTGCTGCAATGGATGGCTATAAGCTCTTCAGAAGGGATAGGCAAGGAAGGAGAAGTGGTGGCTCTGTATGTTAGGGAGTGCTTTGATTTTGTAGAGCTTTGAAGACTTTGAAGTTAAGGTCAAATGTTTAAGGGTAAGGATGAGGGGGAAGGCCAACAAGGCAGATATCTTCCTGGGAGTCTGTTATAGACCACCCAAGCAGGATGAAGACGTAGATGAACTGTTCTACAAGCAGCTGGAGGGAGTATCACAGTCACTTGTCCTTGTTCTAGTGAGAGACTTCAATTTACCAGTTGTCTGCTGGAAATACAAAACAGCAGAGAAGAAACAGTCTAGGAGGTTCCTGAAGTGTGTGGAAGATAACTTCCTTACACAGCTGGTAAGTGAATCTACCAGGGGAGGTGCCTTGCTTGACCTCCTGTTCACAGACAGAGAAGGACCGGTGGGAGATGTGGTAGCTGGAGGCTGTCTTGGGCTTAGTGACCATGATATGACTGAGTTCTCAATTGTTGGTGAAGTAAGAACAGGAGTCAGAAGAACCACTACCATGGACTTCCGTAGGGCAGACTTTGGCCTGTTCAGGGCACTGGATGGGAGAGTCCCCTGGGAGGCAGCCCTGAAGGACAAAGGAGTCCAGGAAGGCTGGGCTTTCTTCAAGAAGGAAGTCTTGCAGTAGCAGGAACAGGCTGTGCCCAAGTGCTGCAAGATGAACCGGTGGGGAAGACGACTGGCCTGGCTGAACAGGAAGGTTCTGCTGACACTCAGGAAAAAAAGGAGAGTCTACCACTTTTGGAAGAAGGGGCAGGTAACACAAGAAGAGTACAGAGACCTCATTAGGTCTTGCAGGGAGAAAATTAGGCAAGCAAAGGCCCAGCTAGAACTCAACCTGGCCACTGCTGTAAGGGATAACAAAAACGTTTTTACAAATATATCAACAACAAAAGGAGAATCAAAGAGAATCTCCACCCTCTATTGGATGTGGAGGGGAACATTGCCACCGAGGATGAGGAAAAGTCTGAGGTACTAAGTGCTTTCTTTGCCTCAGTCTTTAACAGTAAGACTAGTTATCCCCAGGGTATTCAGCCCCTGGAGGTGGAAGGCAGGGACAGATCACAGAATAAACCCCCCATAATCCAGGAGATAGCAGTTTATGACCTGCTGCTCCACCTGGATACTCACAAGTCAGTGGGGCTGGATGGGATCCACCCGAGAATACTGAGGGAGCTGGCAGAGGAGCTCGCCAAGCCAGTCCCCATCATTTACCAGCAGTCATGGTTAACAGGGGAGGTCCCAGATGACTGGAGGCTTGTCAGTGTGACGCCCACCTACAAGATGGGCCAGAAGGATAATCTGGGGAACTACAGGACTGTCAGCTTTACCTCGATACTGGGAAGGTTATGAAGTGGTTCATCTTGAGTGAGCACACGAAGCATGTGCAGGGCAACCTGCACAGGGAATCAGGCCCAGTCAGCATGGCTTTGTGAAAGGCAAGTCCTGCCTGACCAGCCTGATCTCCTTCTATGATGGTGACCCACCTAATGGATGAGGAGAAGGCGGTGGATGTTGTCTACCTGGACTTCAGCAAAGCCTCTGATACTGTCTCCCTCAGTATCTTCCTAGAGAAGCTGGCGGCGCACGGCTTGGGTGGGTGTACTCTTTGCTGGGTAAAAAACTGGCTGGATGGCTGAGCCCAGAGAGTTGTGGTGAATGGAGCTAAATCCAGTTGGCTGCCTGTCACGAGTGGGGTCCCCCAGGGCTCAGTGTTGGGGCCAGTCTTGTTTAATATCTTTATCAATGATCTGGACGAGGAGATCAAGTGCACTTTCAGTAAGTTTGCAGATGACACCAAGTTGGGCGGGAGTGTCAACCTGCTCGAGGGTAGGAAGGCTCTGCAGAGGGATCTGGACAGGCTGGATCAATGGGCCAAGGCCAATTGTATGAGGTTTAACAAGGCCAAGTGTCAGGTCCTGCACTTTGGTCACAACAACCCCATGCAATGCTACAGGCCTGGGGAGGAGTGGCTGGAAAGCTGCCCGGCAGAGAAAGACCTGGGGGTGTTGGTTGACAGCTGGCTGAACATGAGCCAGCAGTGTGCGCAGGTGGCCAAGAAGACCAACAGCATCCTGGCTTGTATCAGGAATAGTGTGGACAGCAGGAGTAGGGAAGTGATCATGCCTCCATACTTGGCACTGGTGAGGCCACACCTTGAATATTGTGTTCAGTTTTGGGCCACCTCAGTACAGGAAGAACATCGAGTTGCCGGAGCGTGTCCAAAGAAGGGCCACAAAGCTAGTGAAAGGTCTAGAGAGCAGGTCTTATGACGAGCGGCTGAGGGAACTGGGGTTGTTTAGTCTGGAGAAGAGGAGGCTGAGGGGAGACCTTATTGCTCTCTACAACTACCTGAAAGGAGGTTGTAGTAAGGTGGGTGTTGGTCTCTTCTCCCAGGTCACTAGTGACAGAATGAGAGGAAATGGCCTCAAGTTGCATCAGGGGAGGTTTAGATTGGATATTAGGAAAACTTTCTGTACTGAAAGGGTAGTCGCCATCCCTGGGGGTATTTAAAAGATGCATAGATGTGGCACTTCAGGGCACAGTTTAGGAGACATAGTAGTGTTGGGTTGACGCTTGGACTTGATGATCCTAGAGGTCTTTTCCAACCTTAATGATTCTATGATTCTATGATTCTATAATTACTATAGTCCCACCCAAGCTTAGCATTGCCACAAAACACAAGAATAGCATTTAGCTGAAACATTTTTCTGTAGAGTTTCATTGCTTTACTTTTATTCATAGCTGAGAGCTTAGCCTATAGCAACCAGTGCCACAGTTAATGAAAACTGAAAAGTTACATTATATATTGTCCTTCAGGGCAAAAGTATTAAAACATCAACTTCATCTACAAAGACGGTTTCATTCCAGCTGCTGCATTTAGGGAGAGAAGTGCATGCAAGGCATATACATTATCCAAGTGTCTCTGTCCCCAAAGAATGGATGAAAGAATGCTTTCTGGGCATGAATCTCTATTTTTTGTAGAAGTGTTATGATAATTTGTTGTTTATAGTAGACTACACCATAAGGAAGGTTTTACATGCAGCATGCAGACTGAGTGATGAAGTAATTCGCAAATTCTACTGGAAAGGAATAAATGGATAGAGCCCATTATTGAAGCAGCTTCTTACTTGAGTAATATAAAAAGGACAGGATAATGGCAAGCAATTTCACTTTCTGTGGGAGCTATCCCTGTCTTTTGTTAAGAAATAAGATACTGTGGCTCTGGTTCCTGACTATGTCTGACATAGCAGATGCAGCAATAAGCAGTGGTCCAGGGAGTGGATTGTAACTTTCTGAAGCAATTCCAATCACAGAACAATCCTGCATGGTTGGTCCCTAGTCAGCTACTCTTTATGTCACTAAGATAAATTCCTATATACTTATATTAATGGAAGGCAACGAACAGCGGAGCTGACTCCAATATGAGTTCTTTCTCTTCTGCCTCTCCTCTCAGAGTAAACTTTCCATTCCCCGTTTTGTGAATACAAAGTGGTGGCAATAGCATTTGTTAGTCACCTCTTGCTTAAGGTGCATACAAAAACCCCTTTATAGTCTCTGTGCAGCTCCTGGGAATTCTCTTTAACCACCAAAACTCCCTAATGTCCCAGCCATACTCTCCACCAGAAAAAAGGCTTAAGTGCGCTGTGTCTGATACAACTACAAAGCGATGAGAAGGAACTTGATGAATTGGAGATCAAAGTACATGAAGTATGATTTTTTTTTTTGCTATTATTGTATTTTTGAAATTTTTTTTTTTTTGCTATGTGACATGTAGCAGTTTTGCCACGGCCCCAAGGGTTGCTTTGCTGGCACCTCTGTTCAGCAGGAGGGACTCTGGCCTGTACAGTATAGTAGATTTGCTGGCAAGGACTAACTTTCCCAGAGCCAGAGGCTTGCAACATAACCTTTATACTCCAGTAGCTGCTTTTTAGTCTGTAGTTTTTCTCCAATGTACCTTCAAAGAACAGTGAGCAACTCCCTGGGAACAGCCTCTACTGTACTTCTTATTCTCCTGGATAGCTCGTCTGAAGTACCACTCACTTCGAATAACAAGTAAATGTTTCTTCGTAAGTCTTAAAGTCTTTTAGCATAGTATAAGGAAAACATGGCATTATAAGAAAACAAATTTTAAAATGCTATTAGATCAAACATGTGTGTATCCCTAAGAATCCCTAAGACAGAATGTGATCATCAGATGTGGAGATTCAGTGTTCACATCAGTGCTCCATCCTTCAGGTGTTGTCATTGGTACAGCATACCTCCTTTACCTCTCCCAGAGCTCCTCATCCCATACCATTTCTATTCCTGCGGAACTGGTTTTTAGACTATACTTATAGATTGGTCTAAAATAAGTGAAAATGTAGGTTGATCGATATGGAGCCAGGTGTTTGCAGAAGAGGAGATATTCCTTTCTTGTTTCTTATATATCAAAAAGGTTGTATATGTTCTATGAAACTGTTCTTGACTGTTTCTCCTGAGACAGAGCATCTTCCATACACAGAGACTGTTTTGCCTATAGAAGAACAATTCTGACAAAAATATGGAGCTACAAAAAATATATTGAATTCCAGATGTGGGTTTTGAATACATTTCAAGAAATTGATGGTACCTGCTGTACTACCAGTCCTGTAGGACTCACACGTGACATAGTGTTGACAAAGCTGAGAGGCATGGTTATGAATTATGCTGCTGGGGTAAGAGCAACGTTTTAATCTGTTCAATTTTTGTGTCCTACCTTGTGTCTGCTTTCTTTTCATACTTCAGCCATGATGGCCTTCCATAAAGTCAGATGCATTTAGGGTTAATCTCCTTGCAGATAACTCTGTAAAACAAAACAGACCAAAAATCAGCAAATATGCAGAGATAAGACATACTCAATTCCCATTAACATTTATCACATATAGCCAAGGTGGTCTTATGATTAAGGAAATGACCTGGCACTTGGGAGACCTAGATTTAAACTTTATCAATGAATCTTTATTTATTTTTGCTGCAGAAAAACACTTAAACATGTGCTACAAATTAAGGACATTCTTAAGTGATTTGCTGAGTCTCAGGCTATAGACCTTGGGCAAACCACTTTGTCTCTCAGAGTCAGACTGTGGAATCTTTTATTCAGCTTGGTGAGCAGTTTCATACACAACTAATGTCATTGATTTTAATACGGTTAGGCATGATAGTAACCACTTACCAACCTGAGGTTGGTACCTCAGTGCTCCATCTGTAAAATGGGGTAATTAAATTTCTGTGCTTCCCAGAAATGGCAGCATAATACACACAGGTAAGTTTCAAAATCCTGCTCTTTGCAACTCCTCAAAGTATTTTCACCAAATCTCTGCATGCATGCTTTTGAACAGATGAAACATTTAATTTGCCTTTGTTTTATTTAATTGAATATGTGCATAAACAATAGCATATAACTGTACTTAAGAAAATTGAAGTGATATGAGAAATAATTAGATAAATCATTTCAGAGGAATATACTCATTCTGTTTACTATAAGTCTGTTAATTCTATGGCATATTCAGGGAAAATCTTCCCTGCCTGTCATCCTTTAATACCACCAAGTCAATATGCTTTATATGTCAGCTATCTCAGAACAAAGCTTGGAGGAAGGCTTTTAAATGGAAAAGAAAGAGCCTGCATTACTATAATTATTTGGGGGCTTTGACCTGTCTCTCTTTTATCTATTATGAATTTTTCTAATCACTGCCAGTAGTGCCAAACCAACTGAGATGTGCAAGATAAGATATTCTGAGCCCCTTCATGTTCCATAAGCCAGGGTATGTTCTTGATTGGGCAGTCCCTGAAAGAGGAAAGTCACAGGGTAGTTGTACTTAAATGGTAAGAAAATATTAAGAGGAGAAAAGGAAAGGTTGGAATCTGAATCAAAAGACTTCAGCTTCACTTGCCCTAGACTTTTATAGCTCAGTAGAAATCAGTGGAAAAAAATAATCAGCAAAGAAACATCCATTTAGATATATAGATATTTATACATGCATGCATGCATGCATACACACATATATCTCTTTTATCTGAGTTTCATCTTCCCCTTTTTTAATTTCAAAACCAATAGAGAATGTTTGATTGCAGACTTGTCTTTCAAAACCATTATTAATTCCTTCACTACATCCAAAATAAAGTTGGTTGTGTTTTTTTTTTCCCCCCTCTACTATCTCTAGTGGCTCCTGAAAGCAATTTTTCAATGTTGAAACTATAAGAATAGAGTCAATCACTAGTCTATTTAATTAGATGCTTTGGTCAAACACGGTAAACACTTGAGTGAACCTGGACAATTATGTCATAGCAGGGCTGGGACTTTAAAGGACAGAAATACTCTGATGGCATAAAAATTGTCAGACGTCATGGTTGTGTTTTTACAGTAACCAAATTATTCTTGTGAACTTGACCCATTTCACTAAGCTTTTAAAAATGTTGATTGCAAGGCTTGTAATAAAATTTGTTCCACTGTGTGCAATCATGTGCAGCCCTTCAGCTCGAGTCAGCCAGGCTAGTGGGCTTCTTTGTCAGGCTGAGCTCCTGCTCTCTATTAACCTCCCAAAGAGTGCCTAGCTCAACTTTACACCTCTTAATTACATTTGTTCCACTTTGTGCAATTAGGCTCACGCCATGCACTCAGTCCACTGGCTCTCACGTAGGACTCCAGAAAGTTGCAAGTCATGGATATTTGTCAGAAAGGTATGAAAATCATGGAATCCCAGACTGCCCTGGCAACCATGAGAAAATGCCAGCCCTCGATACAAACAGCATGCTTGTATCCAGCATGCTGGTACCCAGCTCCACAGCATTCAGCAGTGAGGGATTTTGAGTGCACAGCAAGAACAAAATGACCAAGGAGATATGTATGTATAGAGGAAAGGCTATGAGAAAAAGGCAGTAGGAGAACTGGTTACCCCTGTGTGTTGGTACTCCTCCTTTGTATTGATTGCATGGAGAAAGAACAGTGTTAGTGCATTATTTTATGCCAGCCATACGCCAGCTTCATCAGACTCAGCTGACTTTTGCAAACATTGCTTGTTATATACCCTGCTTCCCTTTATTTGAGATAAGTAAGTTATAGTCTGTGTATTTAGATATACATATCTAGAACATTCAGTACAACAATCCCTTTTTGGGATCAAGAATGAAGTTTTTATTTTGTAACCATGTCAGTATGGGGTCAAATCAATTTCCAAGGATATGGTGCTAAGGAAAGATGAGATATACAGTCACCTTGCCTCTGTTTATCTGCCTGTGGTGTCCTCCTGCCCTTAAATTTCAGTGAAATTTAGTATATTAGTATAGATCTCAACCCTGATCAAGGTCCTTTTCCTTTTTCAGGAAAGGAGAGGAGACTGGAGTCTAAGACTTGGCTAGGCAAAACCATAGCTGAGCTAATCCTGAACCAAAAAAAAAAAAAAAAAGGAAATTTACAATCAGCCATTAACCTGGTGCTGCTAGGAAGTCTGTGGGTAGCTACGCTTCCACACACAAATTCTCTGTAGATGTTATTCTTATGTAAATGAAAGCTTTCCAGGAAAAACTCACACAGGCACTCCAGTGTCCTCAGTCTAGTAGTGTCTGGTTATACCATGGCTGATTGTGCCATACTCTGCTTGCTGATAGTTTGCCTAACACAGCACATAAAAAATAAAATAACATTTATTAATCTAAAACCCAGGCAATACCTGTGAAAATGCTAAGATAAGTATAAGCACTCTTAGTATTGACCTTTCTTCATTTCAGTAGTGAAAACATCATTACTCAGATCCCCTCTCAATTTAAGAAGAACTTAGTGTATTTGGAGGGAACGAGGCAGTATTTTGCTACACACAGATCATAATCTGCTCCTTTGAACAACAGACAGTGAAAGCCAAAGAGTCCTTGTGAGCCATTAGTTTAACATTTTCTGCACAGCCTAACTTCTGAATTGGCACTCAGTGGCCATTTCTCCTTGTTTGTTCTTCTGACAGAAGAGTTTTGCTCTGTCATCTTTGCAGCTACCCTTCATGCTGCCAAAAATGTGGCTGTAATATATCTGTTTTTAAATACCTTCTGCAAAGTAGGTATTAGATAGAGAAGATTTTTTTCCTAATCACTGAGAAAACATATGAAACTCAGACCTTAACAAGTCAGAATAAAAAGTCACTGAGCAAAGTATAAAGTATTTACTGGTTATGCTCCCACTTCTGTTGGGGCAATATTTGGTACAGTGGCAATTCAGAATTCAGTAGAGCAGTACTTGCAGAAGTAATAACCTGTCACCAAAGCACATACTTTTAGTAGTTAAAAGTAATAGGTCTTATTGGGGCTAACTAATAAGCTTCTCTGCTGTCCCCTAGAGAATGAACCTCTACGCTTGCGTTGGCCTATTGCCAGACAATTTTCAGAGCCAGTGGCATGACACCTTTGAAGTCTAAGCCAGAAGGAAAGCTTAGAACATTTTTTTTCAGCTTTATCAAGGCTCCCCAATGCTTAATGGTTTACGCTGTAACTACACAAGGCTATTATCTAAAATAATCTAAACTAATAAATTATGAACTTGTTTTAAAACTAGAGATCTGCAGAGAGAAACCACCAGTCCACATTCATGGCAGCGTAACGACAGGCAGTACATTACTATGCATAAACCAAATACCATTCTTTTACTCTGCTAAAAATCATGGTTCAATCTTTTTCCTTTTAAAGATCAATTCAAATAGGCAATAGTCATCAGAAACTTGTGATGACATCTATTTTTGCAATAGAATCTCTCTCTGGTTATATTTAAGTCTTTTAGGTAATGCATGGGAAAGATTTTAGCCTTTCAGGAGGCTGAAATTTAAAACTTCACAGTAACTCCAGTGTACTCAGGGGCCTCAGATATACATCTTATCAACTCTTAGAATAATTTCAGTTTGCATCACTTCCAGAGTCTGAAAACTCTGCTATTCCTGGATTTATTTCTGTGGTGCCAGTGGGATATCTGTGCCTAACTTTTTTTGTGCTGTGGGAATCTGTCCCACTCAACTGAAATGAAATGTGATGAGTGCAGCCCTTCTGACACCCACTCATGCCTATAGATGAGGCAGTTGGAGGTGGGGTAAATTTTTCCTAGATGAGAACAAAGAAATGTAGCCTGAACTGATGGGGAAATAGTCAGCATAGTAATAAGGTTTTATAACTTTTAACCTGAAAGCCTGTAACTACCCTGCCACCCTGCTCAACCTCTGCACTCACCAATGGCAAGGTTTACTTTCTTGTATTAGGACAGAGGCTCTTGCAGATGGAAGTCTCTTCTTGAGGCGTTTTTATAATTTTTTCTCCCAGACAGAGCCTTCATTAGAATATTCCTTCTTATTTTCTCTTGTGCCAACTTTAAACTGGGATTTAGCAGTTTCTAAATCCCTATTTTTAGTAATTCCACTTCTTGCCACTTTTGGTGCTTATGCCCAAGAATGTCTGCTGTGCTGATGCCAGCTGTCTGTCATCTGTTTCATTGTTCTTGCACCTTAAAACCAGTCATCCTACCTTATATTCTCTGTGTAGTCTGCTCTTTACTTACTGCTCTCCCGTTTCTGTGCTTGCACTGTGTGCAGCTTTTGCCTTAAGTCTTTTAGGGACAAACTTACACTATAATTTAGTCATCCACTATGAAATATGAAATGGGCCAAATTAGGGCATCATAAACATTTCTGACAGTTATTTTAATGATTATGTATCAAGGTAGAGTGTTTGATGGGAATGGTCTGGAAAGCGAGCTCTTGAGAATATCTGGAGAATGCTATTACTCGCATTGACGAATAAACATTTCCAAGTGTCTCTTGGGCAAACCATTGCTGGACACAGAAGTTTGGGTAAGAACATTTGAAATGCCCCAGTGGCCAAGCACATCTTCCATTCCTTTCTGAAAGTGCCAGCGTGAGTGGAAAGAGAGAGAGATGCTGCCAGCCAAAAGTACTCTGACAGGAGAAGGCTGCATGTTGTATTTTTTTTTTTTTACAGCTGTCACCAGGTGATGCTGTTCATATGTTATTCCCTAATGAATAAATAACACATATGCTATTTTCAAATGTGTATATAAATATAGTATAATATTTTGATGTTTAGAAATCAACTGTAGTAATAAATGCAGCAGCTTCAAGATATCTCTCAGTTACCATGATTATAGTTTACATGGGGCAAACAAAAACATCAGTTCTCTCTTGATCAACATTTCAGTCAATGAGAAATTTTCCAGTATTCAAAGCGTCTTTTGATTCTTGCCACCCAGTTTTAGCACTGTAACCCTTAGGCAGCAGTACAAGCTAACCATATAGATACTTGTATAGATAGTCCTGAAGGAAAAAGAACGCTTTCAGAGGCAGATTTTCCTACACTATTTTAGGCAAAAGTTTCATAACGGATTGAAGCTACCAAAGCTTGTGTCATTAAGAGAGGCCATCCTGCCTTCTACCTCACTCTTCTTCTCTTCAGCCTTTTGACATCCTCTTTTTCATGATGCTGAATTTAACTGTGGGTTACATCGGGGAACTGATCTGGATTACAGTTAACCTGTTTTTTGACAGGTTTGTTTCAGTCTGAGTCAGTTGCCTGGCCTGTCCATCACATTGACAGCACTAGGGCAGGGATTTACAGCAGGGATGAACCATCCAAAAGGAGTAACCTTAAAGAGTGATACTAGACACCTCACTTAGGATGAGATGAATCACTGTTGGCATGCTACCTCTCTGCTTGGTTACAGTCAGAGCTTGCCCAGTGCATGAGGACTTCAGGTGGCAAACTTAAGCAAGGTTAACTCTACTTGAAATAACCGCCACACTGTTCCCTTCTGGGGGTCCCATTTTTTCTGAATCAGACAGTTTGACCCTGAACACTGCAATGCTCAGAGGTGTGTGCATACTCCACCTGGCATATTTTGGGAACCCTACAGTTCATTTCCTTAAACTTTGAAATCAAGGAGTTATTTAGAATGACTTCTTACTGGGATCAAAATCAAACAGACAGAATAAAATGTTCAACTGCATGGGCCAATATCACCCTAAGGCTGCAGTTATAGGTTAAGAAATGATCAGTAGGTACTTGCATAAATTCAAATGCCACAAATAATTACGGGCTGTTACACAACAAGTTACCTATATCCAAAATTGTGACTGCTTTACAACTTTTTACTGCTGGGCTTATAAATGTTTGTTATATTGACAAATGGTTATGTAAAATATATGGCTTGGCATGTTGGGTCTTTTGGCAAGAGCTAGGTAAACGTGGTGCAAAATTGTTTAGTTGGTATATAATCCCGTTTCCCTGTGCATAGGAAGAATCAAGTGGAAAGAAAATATTTTTGATCCTTACTGTCAATTTATTTCAGCTGTAAGTCAACCCCAAAAGCCAAAAGCTTTTATACTATTTATTTTCTCAGGACCATAGTGTCATTGCTTCTATTGTGCTGTCTGGTGTTTCCTTATTCCTGACTTTTCATGTATCTATGTGCCAAGTCTTTCTTTCATTTTGATAATACTTCTGTAAAATCAATGCTAGAGGAAATCCTTATGTTCACCGTATAAATGGAAACAATGTTATTGTCTTAATGGCTTGGTTTTATAATGGACCAGAGTGTCTCTTTCTTTCTCACAAATAAAAGCAGCTCTTCTGCTCAAGAACTTCAGGAAAGTGCATTCCAGCCTAAACCAAGTCATATTATTAATGTCTCTGGTGTGTATATAGAGTTTAACATAGCTAACTAATAACAAATAAGTGGAACTTTTGTATAAATTATCAAATGTATGTACTACGAAGTTCATTAACAGCCATAATATACAGCAGGAAAGATAAAGAGGATGACAAATATCACACAAACTATAAAATTTTGTAGTCTCTAAGCTTTACAAGAAAGGCAAAGAGTGAAAATAAACACTGTAAAAAATATGAGAAATTTAATTTACTGGTTCTTGCAAATTTATCAGGTGCATTGTGATAACTGATTCTTTTCTGAAAGTCCCTGATTCTGTACTACTTAGCTTTTATTTAAAAATGGAATATATTTCTAGACCTCATAATTGCACAGAAAAGCCTGCAAAAGTGAGCTGAGTTCACCTGAACTTCTCAGAAACCTGAAGTTAGAGATGAAAAGAAAGAAAGGAGACTTTAGTGTTAATTTTCTGAGTTTTGAAAGGTTCTTTAAAAGTTAAGGTTTATTATATTGAAGTAATATGAATATTACTTCTGGTTTTAACCTTTAGAATATTGGAATCTTAATGCAGTATTAGCCAACTGCATTTTTTAAGGCTGAGGGAATACAGAAGGAAAATCATAGGATCATATAAAAATTTAGGTTGTAGGGAGCTTTTGGAGGCCATCTGGTCCAGCCTTCTGCTTGGATCAGGGTTAATCTCAAACTGGATCATGTTGCCCAGGGACTTGTCCAACCAAGTTTTGAAAGATCTCCAAGGACAGTTTGCCACGGTTCCCGGACAACCTGTTCCAGGGCGTGACCATTCTCACTGTGCATTTTTTTTACCTTAATTCCATTTGCAATTTTCCTTCTGCGAATTGTGCCTGTGGCTTGCTTCCTTTCACATACAGCCATGTATCTGTCTCTGCATTTTCTATAACTCCCCTTGAAGCAAGAGGATGCTGCAAACAAATAAACCCTCAGCCTTCAGGCTGATCAAACCCTGATTTCTCAGCTTTTCCTTGAATGTCAAGTACTCTGGCTCCCTCTAAATTATGTTTTCCCTCCTCTCGAGCCTCTCACTTTGTATCTCCTTTGCATTAGGAAGCCCAAAGCTGATCTATGGACATGACTTCACAAGAGTTGAGCGGTGGGGGATAATCACTTCCCTCGAGCTGCTGGCCATGCTCTGGTTAGTGCAGCCCAGTCTGCAGTGAGCATTCCTCACTGCAAGGAGCTCAGCTGACTCACGTTCAGCGTGCTGACTACCAGAACCCCCAGGTCTGCTTCTGCAAACTGGCCTTTCTAGCCAGCTGGCTCCCAGACTGTATTGTTTTATCTCAGATGCAGGACTTGGCATTTGTCTTTACTAAGCTTCAGGGAGGTTCATGTTGAGACATTCCTTGATAAAACTGTGCTGAGTTTTCCAAATAATTTTCTTCTTCTTCAGGGATTCCAGGAGGACTTGCTCCCTAATTTTCCTTGGGATTGAAATGAGGCTGATCAGCCTGTAGTTCCTCAGATCATCCTTTTTACTTTCTTTTAATCATGGGAATAATGTTTTTCTGGTAATCAGGGACCTTTCCTGTGGACCCTGCAACAACTTTTTGAAGATACCAGACAACTGCCATCTTCCTGAGTGCCCTCATGTGTCCTTTCTGATCTTAGGGTCTTACATATATCTGCACATTTAAGTAAGGCCTAACTTGTGCTTTCTCTGCTTTGGATAGTACTACTTTGCTGCTAGCTTTGTTACAGGCATGTAGTTGTGTGGAGTCTGAGAGCAGATCTTGCCACCAAAAGCCAAGCCCAGAAAGCACAGAGTTCTTCATCCTTTTCCATATCCTTTGTCTTCAGGTCAATTTTCCCTCAGCAGTAGTCCCACATTTTCCATGGTCTGCCTTTTGTTTTTGACATATTCTACTACCCTTTACATGCCCTTCACGTGTTACCTCCAGGCAAATTTTGTCCCTCAACTCCATTCCTGCATGCCCAGGCAGTGCCTCTGTTCTCATCCTTGGTAACCTGTCCTTGTTTCCTCATCCTATACACTTCTTTTTTGCATTTCAGTTCAGCCAAGAGTTTCTTGTCCAACCATACTGCCCGCCCACACCCCCACCCCCACCCTTCTAAAGATGCCTAATTTTTTTTTGTGAGATCAGGATGCATTTTTCTTGTGAATTTAAGAAGTTGTCTTCAAAGGCTGGTCCACTCTCCTGGACTCCTTTGCCCTTCAAATCAGTCTCCCATGGAGGATGCTTCCTGCCAATACCTTGAAAAAATCTAAATTTTGTTCGCTTCAAGAGCCTGTGATAGGAACACTTCTTCCAGCTGTGTAAAGAAGAAATCCTCTACCTCCTCTACTTCACTGGGAGTTCTGTAGCACAGATCCACCCCAATATTCCCCCTTCTGCCCTCCCTCCTGATCAGAATCAGGAGTCCTCCACTTGCCTCAGTCCCTAGAGTCCTCCACTTGCCTCACCCATCGAAGGAGGAGCTGTGTGCATGCACCACAGCCAGTTTGGTATGAAGAGCACAGCTGCTGCTCGTCATCTTCCCTGTCTTTCCTAAAGAGACTCTATCAGGCTATTGCAGCTGTTTAAGGTGTTCCACCACATCTTTCTAATTCCTATGACATTCTAAATCTGTGACTGCATACAGACATTACTGCTCCCTGTGCAGTGCGTAGTCATACATGCATTTGAGATGGGCCCTGAATAGCCCTGCTTTCTCAAAGGTTGTATAAGAGCCTTCTCTGTTGCACTGTCCGATGCCTGATTCCCCACACCATGTTTCCTCTCTTTCCCCTGCCTTTGGTCTCTGTCCCCTAAAAAACCTAGTTTGCATAGGGTTTAACTCCCAGACAGACCAGATGAAACCTTTCAACAACAGGTCAACAGAATTTTTACCCATGCATGATTAAACAGATTTAACTCTAAAAGCATTGAACTTTGATTGTGTCTAGCTTTTTAGGACAAATATTATAATCTGATAAGAAGAGACCCAAATTTGTCTTGGATAAGGTGGTAAAATGCTTCTGATATCAAAGCAGCTATGCCAGGTCAGAATCTGACATGATATGTTGAATAACAAAGAGGAAAAAAAAAAAAAGGTAATACATTATATATTAGAAAACATATACTGGAAACCATTATTCTATGCTTGGAAAGCTTTGGGCATTTTTTAAAACGATGAATATCTCTGCCATTTTCAAAGATGATTTAAAACAAAGTTTACTTGCAAGCTGTAACCTGAGACTGTTGTGAGTTATACCACTATTTTATTATTCTTAATAGCACCAAGTCAATCCACAGATATTTCATCCTGCAATTTTCTTCTGTTATGAAAATGCATAATGTTAATCTTTGTAATACTTTATAAACTGACCATAAACCAATGTTTATGGTCAGTTAATCATTGTATTACTTTGCTTTAGGTAATTTAGTACATTACCATAATGTAACAATCTACTTAATATAAATTTTAAAGTGAGCACAGTGCAAGTTGCAGGGCATTAATATATTATGTCTTCTAACCAGAAATTCAGAAACACAGCTAAAGTTTGGATGTGGCTCAGATATTTTCTGCTTTAATTGACTTAGCTTTTCGCCTGAGGAATGCCGTGATTTTATGATAGTCACTAAATTATTATTTATTATTATAGTATGTCTTACAGTTCATTTAGAAGTCCCAACAGCATTGGAGCAACCATTGCAATAATCACGATACAGGACATCATATGAAAAAGCTTATTTGAACACCAGACTGGATACAGTGTAGGGTACTGTTTCCACAAACACTGAAGCATGTAAAACCCCACTGAATCCAGTGGAGATTTAAAAGCTGTTGTTAGAGGGAGTCCAACTGAAATGGTTAGTGCTAAGAGACAACGACATTCATGATTATTTGAAATTAATATAGTGGGTGAAGGATGATGTAAAATTAGTAAGAACTTGTGCTTTTGGAAGTTAATCTCAGGCAGACTTTCTAAATTTTGCGTATATTGTTAGCTGATGAGTTAAATATAATAGAAATTGGTGGGTCTCACCACCAGTAACTTCCAGAAACTTATTAAAGATAACCATGGTCCTTAGGGGAACCAGACAGTTGAAATAAAGGAAGCTTCCAGCCAAACCAAGAGACCTTTCACAATCAAAAAAAAAAAAAAAACCCAAACAAGGAAATGCTCCTAACATCATTTAAGAATTAAAGTAGTAGTGACAGATAGTTTTCATTGGGTATTGCATGATTAAAGCTCTGCATCTTTAAGTGTTGTAGCAAACAGCACAACAGATACAGACAGCTGTCCCCCACTCCCTGAGAGAAGGAAAAGATTGTTGGCAGAACACAGAGACCATGGACACATGAAAAAGTAAAAGATGATGATTAAGGTCTAAGTATCATCATCTAAATGATCTGGCTCTGATTCCTGTTATGGTTAGGGAAAAAAATGACTTTTAAAGATTTTATTGTAAGATCACTTTGTCACCATTTTCTACACAACATTTAGGCACTAAACTTTAGCTAAGTGCTTTGCTTAAAAAAAAGAGTTGTATTATACATACCAAGAATACTATTCCTCCTTCATGTAGCTAATAACAACTAGTGATTTTTTTTCCTTTTGTAATTGCTTCTATAGCTTGTTCATAATCTCATACACCGTGTACTCACAAGTCTGCATTTTAGGTTGTGGTAGCTGCATTTCAGTGCAGTGGAAGTAATTTGCTCATTTGCAAAGCCAAGCCTCTGCTGAAACTGGAACTGTTTGCAATAAAAGAGAAAGACATGGCAGGAAATGGATCCAATCTCTTCTGGCTACTACATGGAAAAGAATGAAGTTTATGTATTGGGCTTAACTGTTGAAGGCATGACAGCACCAAAAGGATCGTACTTAATTACGACGGGTAACACTCTGGTATTAACTTAGTCTTTCAAAGAAATACCAATACTACTCACAGAAATCAAACACTTTTCACAGAAATAATTGCTGCGGGGTTTTGACTGCTCTTGAGCCCTGAACAAAGCCAAGCATATTTTTGCATTGCCTTAAAGTAAACTGAGAGGCAAATTGTGGCTCAAAGATACAATGAGTCTCCTGGTTTCCCTTTTCAGTGCCTGAGCTCTTACATGCTGGAGCAACTAGGTCACGCAGTGCAAGATTCCCTATTGTGGTTATTCTTTTTATTCGCCCCTTACAGCTCCCCTGGGTATTAGTAATAAAGGAATGTTTTATTCCTTTATTCTCCCTCGTATCCTGCATAGCCATGCAAACTGGGTCACAATTTGGGACTATAATTTGTAAAACATCTGTGGATCCCTGCAAAACTTTATAATCTACATATGTTCGATCTGCCCAGAACTGCATAAACTTTGAAAGCATTTTATTTGGGGACACGGAGGGAGAAGTACAAAGAGATTAGGTCTTCCTTTTTTTTTTTTTAATAGTGTAGGAGAACAAAACCCATAAATGGTTTCATTATAATCATATTTACTGCATGTGTGTCACTGCATAGCAACACTAACAGGGCTGAGCTAATCAGTATGATTTCATATTTTAATGTAATGAGATTATATTGAAGTTTAAACTCTGTTCTGATTTCCCAGATTCATTACATTTTATCCTAGACTATTTACATTATTTCTGTAGTACATTTTGCTATAAGTTACTATATGTATCCTGAATTTTAAGTTTATATGAGTGTAGTTTTTCTTCAGAGTGGTATCCACATTTGATTTTATGAATAACAAATTATTATTATTATATATTATATACTAATAATACATATCATTTTATGTATAAAATATACATATTTATGTCATGTCATACATATAACACATATAATATAGATATAAATAATATCTAATGTATATATATTATTTACTAATAAATAATATAGCTTTCTTAACTGTTTACTGAGACAATGACACTTTTGACAGACGTTTAACTGTATATATACCATCACCTCTAAAACAGTTCAATTATTCAAAATAGATTAATAGAAAAGAAAAGCTATCTTCAAATAAATTTTAAATACCTACATGGAAAAAAGTTAATTGTGGGCTAGGCACCATTTTATACTTCTCATTTTACTTTACCCCCCACCCCCCCAAATTAGATATATTATTAAATGGCATAAAAGGAAAGATTTTGTGAAAATATTAAACAGAAGTGTAGTTAGAATGGGATAGGAGCCCCAACATGAAATATGATGTAACATAGCATTCAGTCATTAAACAGTTGCAGTAGGAATAGTTCAGATATATAATCCAAGTGCAAACAGGATGGATTTAAAATCTAGGACTAAAAAGCTACACTGAATATTTTTTATCATTCTTTTGCCTCTTCCTCTCATTCATGTCAACATTCCTAAAGACATTGTTAGTCTTCAGGTAATAGGGCTTGTACCAATAGACCTTTTTTCAGGAGGATCTGATTCCCTTTCAACCTAGATTAATTGGCCCATTTTACTGCTTCTGGGCTGCTTGGCTTCCCAGCATTGGCCGGGAAGCCGCTTCTTTCTTCTCTTTAACCCCTAGTGTGATGCTTTGGGGTCTACCCACAGCAGGACTTACTGAGAGCTAAGAGAGGACTTAGTGGATAAGTTTTTTGAAGACTGAAAATCTATACCATGGACTTGTGGCAACAAATCTGCTCTTGACCAGGGCCAGAAAAAAATCTCACATGCCTGTGTAACTAGAGAGCCTGGAAATTGAATTGGTTGGAAAAATATTTTTTTTCCAGTGAAAATGTGTCAACTTCTTAAAAAAAAACATTGAAAACAGACATATTTTGTTTAGAAATAGTACAATTCCTCATGGGAGATAGAGATTGATCGGCACAACTTTTGACTTAAAAAAAAATCCCCAAATTTTCCATTAAACGAACAGTTTAGACAAAGTGTTGGAGACCAGACATTACAGTGAACAAGAAAACCAGGCTTAACTCCCTTCACTGTGCAGTTATTTGCATGACACTGAATACGAAAAATGTGCATTATACTTGAGGAGGCTGTGAAAGGCAGCCTTAGAGACTGAGCATCATTCTTCATACAGAAGACTGTGTATTGGCCTAATCCTGCCACCTCAAGAATTGAACAAAGGACCAACCATCCCCTTCCTGCATGTGCTGCTGTTAATTAGAAACAAAAATTATATTTTTGGGAGCTGCTTAAATAGGCTGAATCCGAGACCTTTTTTTTGTTTGTTTTTTTAAACCCAGGAAACACCTGAAGATCCCAGAGAAGCTATCATGACTGCTCTGTTTCTAGCAATAAATGCCAAAACTGAAGGAGGTCCTGAGGTCTGGGGATGGGGATAAGATGACAGGAGTGAAAAGGGAGGTTGTTGTCACCACGACATAACATAGGTGCCCTAAGAAGCTCAACATATCTCCCGCAGCAGGATGCAGTAGAAAGAGCAATGCAGGGCAGTCCCACTCACAGGGACTAATATGGCAATCAGATGGCACATACAAATTTTTTTACATAGAATTATTGTCCATTAAAAATAAACATATCTGATATTTTATTAAAAAAAAAAAAGGAAAAGGAAGCTCAAGGCTCATGACTTGGTCTGATACCTATAGATCATCAACCAATTACGTACAAAATGTCATGAAAATTTGATAGAACACTCTACGTTGGCTTCAGAGCTGCTGTTATTTAAAAAAAAAAAGGGTTAAATAATCTGGATTTTCTTAAAATAGGAGATACATAAGATAATCAATATATATCACCCTTTCCTCTAGAATATCCTGTATTAAAGTGATAAGAACTTTTTCCCTTTTTATTCACCTTTTTTTTTACATATTTTTACTGTTACAAGATTTCTCCATGTGCCCCACCCCCAAAAATCGCAGTCTGCCCATCTCTTCATGTCCACTCCTTAAACATTTGGCAAAAACAAGCCTGTCTTTTCTCCAAAACATACTGGTGGAATAGTTCAGCAGTTGTTCCCTGGGAAGACCTGCCCAGTCATAACCGCTGAGTGTGCGGTAATCCTTTCTCTTTCTGCTTTGTTCTGATACATCCCCCACCTAGTCTTTCTTGTATAGCCTCATACTAGACACTCAGCTGAATCACATATGCTTCGTGCTAGGTGCCATAGGTTTCTTCTCAGATCTGCTTACAAGCGTTTGGATTGAACTTTCAGTGCTCAGTGTTCTGCTGAAAGTGAACACTTCAGCAGGTGAAAGGTGAAAATTTCAGCTGTGATAATAATGTCATTTCCAAAAACGGGGCTTATGAAGATGAGGACACATTCTTGAAAGCATTCAGATAAGAAAATCTAACATCTCCTTGCCTTGGAAAAGGCACTGAAATTTCCGAGGAATTGCCAAGGGCTATGGTTTTCATCATCCAGAGCGAATTTTTGCCCCAATACATTCAAGTGTTAAGCTGGAAAAAAAAAACCAACAACAAACCCCACCCTAGTTTGTAGGTGCTCAGTAGCAATTTGTTTGAGTTTGTAGCAAAATTATCTTAGTTTTCCAATACCACTGAGCCTCCCAACTCTTGTGTGGCAGATAGCTTGCACACCATCACAAAGCTGAAGCATTTTTTTACCCTAAAATATATTAGTTATTTAAAAATCATAGCCCTAGAGACATGTGACATCTTACAAACATGTGTCACCAATCTCTCTCCTATAAGGAAAGGTGACACACTGACTTCATCTTGCCTACTAAAACAAAACAAAACAAAAAAGCCACAATCAGAGTTGTAACAAGAATGGGATAAAGGAGAAGATAGTCCTGTCCTGAGCAAGGTGCCAGGCCACTCACTTCTCTTCTGACCTCTGTGCTATGGCAAGGGAGTGAGAAAAACATAGTGGCAAAATAAAGACCATTTTTTTTCTCCTTTTCTTTCAGTAATGTCTTGATTAAAATTATCAAATCCATGGTACAAGCCTACTGTGCTCAACTCCATAAAGGAGTTTGAATGTATAGAACTGTATTGTTGGGTCTTAGGAGTAGGATTTGCTGAGCATGGCCAACAACGTACTCATTACGAGTAACTTTCAAATAAGAGCAGCAGCTCTATTGGAAGAATATTCCTCTAGTTCACTTGACAAGGTAAACCCCTCCCACCTTAATATAGTAAGGTCTAGGATGACTTTTTATATCATGAAATGAAAATGGACACAGTTTTATTGAAAGCAGAATTTGTCCTGCTGTATTTTATAACTGCCGTATATGTGTCTATGTGTGCGTACATGCGATTTCTCAGTGCCCAAGAATTAAATCTTTTCCTCATAATGTTAGTAATAATAATATTAATGATAGTGGGTTCCTTACATTCCATGGAAAATAAAGACGGTCTATTATTCTCAGTAGGCACTGGTAGGGAGTGTGCACAGGTCACAGTATGTAAGCTATTAAGATTGAAGGCATCTGCACAAACAGCTTTGACTGCTTTTTAAAGGCTAAGCTGCACAATTTGTCTTTCATTAAGAGCTGTTGTGCAGTTTTGTGATTTGTAGCCAGCTCACTTGAGCTTCCAGAGTGTGTACTTCTATTTTGAGATCTTGTCAATAAACAAATAAGACATATGCTTCAGTGAGTCATCTGAGCAGAGCAAACTACCACAAGAATCAGTTGACCTGCACTTCCTTCCTGCTACTGAGTCTTTCTCTACCTTTTCTTGTTAGCACAAAGCGTGTCCCTGTACACCTCATGGAACAGAGGAGCCAGGGATGGGAAGACAAGGTCTCTTTCATCCATATGGTTTTATTTGTGTTCTGCTGGCACCGTTATAGTCATACAGTAACCAACATAAATTTTTAGTTTTATTATCACCTCTAAAAAGAGACAGAAATGTGAAAATTGAAGCCAGAAGGTTTGTATCACAGGATTAATTAGGCAGGGCCAAGTGGAGTCACACTCCTCCTGGCAGTGAGTGCCTCAAGAAGGTGCCTGTCTTCAATTATGGAGCGCACAAAGCAATTAAAAACCCTGTTTCTTTTTCCTGAGGTGTTACTTGTTACTTGATAAATCTCTCTCTCTTTTTTTTTTTAATTCTCTGGAGATCTGAACTGGCTTGAGGTGTAATCTACTAGGGTAGATATTCATGAAAAATTGATTTAGCTGGAGCCTAAGTGCAATAGGTTTAAAATAAACCTGAAAGGAATGAACAGTGTGTTTCTTGGCTGACATTTTATTGGTCATTTTTTTTTACTACACACACGCACACGCGCGCGCACGCACACACACAAAGAGACCAGATAATTAAGAACCCAGACATTAAGGATCTCCAGGAAAGAATTTTGTCACCAGGACATATGAATCAAATCAGTCAGCCGCTCTATGCACTTCCTTAAGCTGAACAGCACTCTTGATTAACCTTTTCCTCAGTACTATATATGGAAGTTTTTGAATGGCAGGGTTGCATTCACAAGTCAGTTTTAAACATATGTTTCAGGCAGCTGGCCTTCCTGGCCCACTGGAAATTAGTACTGTTTCACCTATAGCTAGTTTATAGGATGAGATAGTCTTTCTCTGGATTTATGAGCCTCTTTGCTCTACTGGTATTGCCAAGGGCTCTACCGCCATCGCTGACTCTGCCCCTTTACACCAGAACTCAACATCTGATTTTGTGCAGCTGGACCTGCACGTTAATGCTTTTGCCACATTCATTTCAAGCACCCAGCTAAGTCCTTCCTCTCCTGTTATTTCCCATGACAGATAAATAATTCAAAATATGATATAAAGTATGGTGTATATCTGGTTTGAATAGTGCTTTATCAAGATGTGTTTGAGCTATAACGATGACCTCATACTTCCTGTTGAGGAGGGAGAAGCAAAGGGATATTTAAATCAATAGAATAAGGGAGCCATAGCTGTGGATATTGCAGTGTGTGTGAGATTTCTTCACAGGTATTATGTGAAAAAATCGTATGATATGACATTATAAGGATGTAAATAATGACCATTGATTTATTATTGTTTGTAACATTGGAATACCTATATTCCCAGGCTTCCTCATTAATGCTGCCTAAGAAGTAATTATGGTTTTGGAGAAAAGTAATGGGTAATGGAGATTTTTTTTTCTCCCATTGTGCACTTTATTTTTATTATTCCCTAGTTTAAATATAACCCACAAAAGAATGAGAAAATTCTTTATAAAGGTCATTAAATAAATGCTGCTGGAACAAATCTTTAAACAGGATCATCGCTGAAATGGGAAGTTATGCATATGGAACACTTGTACTTGTAGTACAGATTAAACAGTTGGCAAAATAAAGCTTCAGATTGCCAGACATGATGTGTCACTAGAAATCAATTTTGACAGACTTTATTGAGCCTTTTACCCATATTATTGCTGCTATATTTTTTTTCAATTAAAAAAAAAGGGGGAAGAGGATTAACTTTTTCATTACAGGTCAGCCCACTTGGCAAAGGCTATCCTGTCACATGGCACACTTTTATACCAATTTTGATTTAATGTGCATAGCATGTTTATCAGAGGCGAATGTCAAGATAACAATATTTTCCCATTTCTGAGCCATTGCCAGAAGAACTCTGACACATTCTTTCATGGTTATTTCAGGACATTTAAAAAGTTTCAGCAATTCCACTGTACACAGAAAACAAAACAAAACAAAAGAAAAACTTTTTCTTTCTTTTCCAAGTTATTTTTCTTTTGGTTTATGAACCTTCACTAACTATTTCTTAAAATTAATTTCCAACGGGAGGAGAGCAGAGCAATATATATTCTTTCACTCTAGTGTCTTTTCCAAGAAGCATTCACCACTGGTATATAACCATTTAATGCCAGTGGATTTTGGAGTTGGGCTGCCATATTATCTCTATATTACTTTCATCACAAACTCATATCTATTCATACATACAAAGTACAGTAGCTTTGTAATGGCTAGAAGTTTTCACACCAGTTAGGATGTTACTGATGCAATTTACTTAAGAGGGGATATATATATAAAAGGACAGCCACAGGAGAAGTGTGTAAAATGATACATTGTATTCAGATTGCAAATCTGATCCTGGTATTTACTGTCTTTCTTATTGCAAGAACTAGCTAGGAATCAGTTGCAGTGCAACACTTTTAGAATTAATTAGGAAGGGTTGTTATATTCTTAGTACATACCTACCTTGGACCCTGCTGC
Organism: Phalacrocorax carbo; assembly: GCF_963921805.1. Classification (NCBI taxonomy): domain Eukaryota; kingdom Metazoa; phylum Chordata; class Aves; order Suliformes; family Phalacrocoracidae; genus Phalacrocorax; species Phalacrocorax carbo. The sequence goes on from NC_087514.1 coordinate 136,814,203, forward strand.
CACGAGATGCGCCTGAGGCCAGAAGTTTTGCAGGCTACAGAAAGAGTGAGAGAATCAACAGCTTTAGAAGTGTTTTAGGATATTAACCAACAAATAACAAGCTGGAAAATAGGCTGTGAATGCTCTATCAGTAACTGCAGCCAGGTCAAGAGTGTCCTGAGTATGGTGTGTTTCACCCAGTAACACTGAATCTTGGCTTTAAAAAGTACCGCTGTACTCGGAACTGAGGCCTCATTGTGTGAAAATGATCAGTCCTGCTGGCTTTTAGAAATAAGAAACACATTTTTTAGGCGCCTTGCTTACTTTTGATCATCTTTTTTTCCTCTGCCTAGGTTTTCTTTAGCTAGTCTTCAAGAATGAAGTTCAAAAGGCTCATTTGGGTAGGATAGGAACCATAAATTGTTAAACTTCTGACTTTGCTTGGTCTTTCTGGTGGAGGCAAAAGGCTGTAATCTCAAGAAAACAAATAGCTTGTTCAAAATTCCTGTGATGCCTTATAGTAAAGAGATATTACAAGAAATATAAATAGGGGAAAAAAATAACATAAACCAAATAAACAGCCAAACTTTTTGGAACTCAGTTAATATTTTTATTGAGGGTTCATGTTTATTTCTAGTGATATTTTTTTTTCTGGATTATGGGGGTGCTGTCCCTGGACATTGTGCAGACTACAACAATGTCCAGCTTGCACACTGCCAGGCTGGACCTTGCTCTGCTGGTGCAAGGCATTGACTTGAGCCCTGCTATGGCTGAACTCCTCTTTGAGAACCTCTGACAGGAGCAGGGGATGGAGGAATTGCTCGAGACTCTTTGCTGCTCGTTCCTGAGAGGCCAATATGCCTCCATTATTACATGACAGCAAAGATATCCACTATGGCACTAAGACAGAGGTCACTGCTGGCATGCAAAGTGAACATGTTAGGCCACAATGGAAATGTGACTATACATTGGAATATGCACCTACTGCACCACGTGAATACCTTTGTTTTGCTTATGTTGCTGGAGAAAGTGTACTTTCACCACCATATACCGAAAAACAGATACAGTCATTAGTTCTTTTTATACTTAGTACTGCATTGCACAATATTACACATTTACAATGTGTGCATTTATGTACTTAAAGGGAAAGAGATTTTTCTTTTGAATAATGTTAACAAAATCAAGCTTCATATTGTAATCTGGCAGATGAACTTTCTACAGATCTGTCGTGAGACCAAATATATTTTTAAGAAATTTTTTTTTAGATAATGACAATGATGCTGTCAGATTTAGCAGCTGATATGTTTCTAGAAGGAGCTCTACGTATGCATATGGGTGAGAAAGGGTTACAAAGAACAGAGAGAAGTTAGAGGTGCAAGACTGTTCAATGGGAGAGTCTCCCAGGCTCCTTTATTCCAAATAAACTTTAACTGAACTACAGATCCTTAACAATAAAGGAAGCATGCAAGCCTTGGGAAGAGAGAACTCCAACCGGAGAATAGACTTATGAAAGGCAAAGCTGGAAGGTATTCTACTTTTAGCAGTTTTTTTTGAGAAGCAATCAACACGGCCCTGGTCATTTTAGGGGTTATTTTAGAATAAAAAGAATTGTTCTTCATCTTTTCTATCCTTTCTTAATTTCAATAGATAATTTTCAATATAATTACTTTTTTGAGGAAAAAACTCAGTTTTTATTTTCTATCATCTGATTTAAAGGTCAATATGAGCTGAGAATGCTTCTGTTTGTGTGTGAAGACCACCCAAAGTCATAATTACATCCAGAAATATTTTTCAGGAATTCACTTTCTCGATAGCCTTTTTCCCACTTTCTTAAGAAAGGAAAAGCAGAATTGTGAGAGTATAAAAGACGTAAAGACTTTTTTTTTTTTTAATAAGGTACATGGGTTTACACTAACCTACAGAGTCACCTAACAAGATATTTAATAAATCATACATCAGATTAAGACAAGATTAGATAATGTATTTCTAAAATTTGGGGCCATTTTAGTAAATACTATTCTATTTCAGAAATATTTTTGTTGAGTCAAAAGACGTGACAGCTCTGCCTATTAGAAAAGCAGAGAGAGCTATGCTTCATGGGAAATTTCAGTGGAGCTTTTGGAGAACATGCAGTTTTAAGGACCCTTGCATTTCTTTTATTGGGCTTTAATGAGAAGGAAGTGCTAGTAAGAAAGCATAATGACTTTCACACTGTTGATTTTGGACAATAATAGTTGCAAATAAGTACAAGACACTCTACCTTGTACTATCTCATTCTCCACTCTTAATGTTAGTTGATTAATTAAAGAGGCTGGAGGAACACAGCTAATCATGGTGGTTTTGATACACTTAATCACATTTCAAGGGCTTCCTGGAACTGTTGAACAAACTATATAGAAAGCTAAATTCTGCATCTTCTGGTAAGCATTGTCAGTATCATCTGATGGGTGGGAGAGCCAGATACAGCCATTATCAGACTCATAGACAGAATGTTCCAATTAGGGACAATGTTTAATAGTGTTTTCAGCTAGGGATGTCCAATTACAAGAGGGTAAACATATCTATTACATATTATTAATATAGTTCATCTATTTAGTCTCCTTCTGAAGAGCTATTTACATGTTCTTAGTTATTTCTAAGGGCAAAAGTAAGCTTAATCTGAAAAAAAGACCAAATTTAAAGTTATCCTAAACCAGTCAATAGGAGTCAAGGAAAATACAAGGATTATTCAGTTCCCTGGTGGATAGGCCAAATATTTTTCATTTTTTCCTGCTCTTCATTTGTAAAACATGGAGTCAAACCAAATTATTTGTTAATCATCCACTTGTAGGATTGCCTTATTATTTTAAACTAAATGTAAAACTTAGACTTATCTTGATATCTGTAGAGTCTAATTGGAGTATGTGTTCTATCATTACTCCAATGATCATTTAACAGTGCACTCAGAGGTGTTCACCCACTTCAGCCATAGCTCATGATGTTAAGTGGTGACTAACACCACATTTTAACTGTCCATTATCTATTACCACCAATTTAAGTTCTGGGAAAAGTTGCTTTTATAAATGAACATCCTTCCTTGGCTTTTACGTAAAATACTACTGCTCTAATAATAAAGCAAGTCCATCTTCTTTAATAAATTAACCAGAACCCTCATTCTCCTTTAATAGCAAGATAGGAAGTCCAAAACTTATTCTCAAGCCCTTAAATTTAAGAGAACACTAAAGTAGATGCAAATTCTCAAACATAACTGTATTTCTGGTCAGCTACATAGAAAATTTCTCTAAATGGCCAACATAGAAGACCACAGTTTCTAACTAGATCCAGATAGGTCAACACTAGCTAATAAATTTTGATCGACTGATTGTTCTTCGGTGGGGAATGAACAAACCATAACGCCATGAAAAAGAGACATAAAATAAACTAAAACCATAGCATTGAATGGCTTATTCTCATGAAGTGACTGACTGATGGATTAAAAAAATAATAACTTTCTTCAAGGTTCTCATCAGAAAAATCAATTTGACTGAGACACAAGTGGTTATTACTATTTTTAAGCAAAAGTCTTATTGACAGGAATTTGCTTTATAACAAAATACCTTATAACATTATACCTCAGAAAATAAATATCAGAAAGTAAAGGTGAGTCTTGAGTTACATGTACTTCTTAAAGTACAATTACGAAGTCAAGTCATGACATGTAAAAAATGGCCAGGTTTTCTGGTTTCCACTAGTAACTTTTTTTAACAGAAAATTTTTGATTCATTTACTCAGTAAATAAAAAATAAATAAAAACTGCCAAAAGACACAAGCACTTACAGCTCATCTGATGCATAGCTCTTCAGATTTTATGTTGTAAAAAATAGAACAGACTTATGCAAGAAAAACTCACCCCAAAACACAGAGACTACAAGTTTTGGATATCTTGTATGGCAGTGCCACAATTTCCATCGGACAGAAAATGAGTTCTGTATTAAAGACTAATGCAGTTATATGTTTTCCCGCAGTTACGAAAGTATGTTTATTGTGAAACCACTGCTAAAATAATTATTGGAGAAAAAGAAACAACCTTAGAAATTCTTTCCACAAATTGAGTTGGGGAAATGTAGAATGATTATCTTTTTGACGGTAGAATCATTACTTTAATGAAGTAAATAAGAGAATTACTACGGATTTGAAAAGAACAGAACTTTGGAATAATTGTGGAGTAAACCACATGTACATTTTTAGATACCAAAGAAGATGAAAATGAAGAGAGATAACACAAATATATTTGGGGGAGTTTCAAAGGCAAAAAGTTTTCTAACAAGCCCTGCTTCAAAAGTACAGTAGGTGTTTCCTTCCCTTCCCATTACTCAGGATTATGATTTTCAAGGTTAAAACTCTGACACTTTGGAAATCCATGTAACCAGAACAACATTGCTCAGTATGTACCTACTACCTCAATGTATAAATCCCCATGTTTTCCCTTTTTATTATATATGTTATCTGCAATTGCAATGATATGATATATACATTCAAAACTGCTCATGAAGACTTGGATATTGCTGCTTGATGCTATTTTTTATAATGGTGTGATTGCAATTAAAAGTATTACAGATTTCTGTCACACTTGATGTGATGCAGAGAGTTCTTGTTATAGAGTTTTGTTCCATATTCTTCACCTGACTCTTGACAGGGCTGAGCAATCTGCCTGGAGACGTGTCAGCTTCAGCAAAGTTTTTCCCACACAGGCAATATTTGCATTATCCTTTGAGCACACTTGAACCCCAGGTGCCCTTTCTATCACACTGCCTGGAAAGGCACTAGCTGTGCTGCAGGAAAAGATCACGAGGCAGGGGACATAAGCCAGCTCGAGTCCTTTCTCTTTCAACAGTGGTACCCTCACTTTCAGTGTGAATTGCGTGGCCCTTGATGTTTCTGCCCAACAAACTCTCCCAACTTGCGGCAGCATTTTGCTGATGTGAGGCAGACAGAAGAATCAGTATCCCTTTTACAAGGCTGTTGCATAGGAACTATGGACAAAGGGGCAACAGGTGCTCACACTGCTGCAATAGTGAGGTGCTTGACTTTAAGTGCAGGCATAATGTCAGTTATCTGCAAATAAGTGAATAATAGGCAATGGACATTAGTGTTGTTTACGAGCTACAGAAAAGGAGTTATTTTATGTGTGTTGTGAAATAGCTCTGCTTTATTTCAGGATTTTTTTTTTCTTTTCATGACATTTCATCACTTCTCATTTCCCTCAAAATTAGATTGTAAACTAATTTGTTCATTCTTTATTCCAGTCCCACAGAAAAAACTCCCAAAACAACAAAGACCAACCCTGCAAAATAAATATTGCTGGTGTCTACATAATGCATATACTTCAATGCACAGCTTATGCTTTTTAGTATGTAGTTATGATATATTGGTAGAAATAAACCCAGTAATGTTGAGAAAAGAACAAGAATATTGCTTAATATGTAATCAGATAAAACTAGATATGAAGTTTTGAAAATTATTACAATTCTTCTCACAGAAAAACTTGGTTACTTCCTTAGTTTTCATCCAAAATAAGGAAAATGAAGAAATAAAAAACAATAAATGATGAAACATAGACCTTTGAAGTGATGGCATAATATCATCCGTGGATGTCTAAATTTTAACTGAGAATAGACTCCTAGTTTAATTAAAAAATCCTTCCCAAACTTCTATTTGCTTCTCATTTTTCCTGACTTTTGAATACAAGCCTATCTGTACACCTTAAGCTATGTCACACAACACATCATTATTTTGTGTGTGACACAGATGTCACTGTAGGCTTCCAAAAATATTTGAGATTACTTTTGATCTATAGACAACTGACAAGATTTCTTTCTTGCCCTCTGTGACAATTACAGAAATATTGATCTTTTCAGTGGCAGAAAAACATAAACCTCTATTTTATGTGAGCATTTGTAACAATTTTATTATGATGTTCTCAGATAGAAACACTTTTTCCTCCTTCTATTGTGAAAAGTTTACCTTAGAATTGCTTAATGTCTATGCTCATATCAAGGTAACAACAGAAGACCAGAATAAATTCCAGCATTCACCAGTAAATCACAGAAACAAAAACAAAGCCAAAGTTAAAATCAGCAATTCAATGGAAACCTATATTTCAAAACTTTTTTTATTTTGCAGATCACTGGCACCTGGAACATAATTTAAATTTCTCTTAATCTGCCATAACACTATCAGACATTACAGCAAAAACTTGAGGAACACGAGAGCAAAGGCACAGGAAAATGGAGAAGAAAAAAAGAATAGCATATGTAACATTTTACAAATCTCCTGACATAGTCCTCATAAATTGTAGTCTGAACTAACTGGTATTATCTGAACTAATTAAGCCTACCTTAGTCTCTTGAACACTGTAAATATAATTATAGCATAGGAATGTTAGATCCAAAGGGGTGTTTTGGGAGCTTTGGACATGGCTATTTGAAGAGAAATAGTAACTTTACTTTTAGCCAAGAAAGCTCTCTTCTAGACTACCCTGCTGATTAACCAAGCTGTCTGTGAAATTCATGATGCCACCACAAGATCAGGCTAGAAGAGGATAAAATGTCCATTTGGAGATCAGAAAATTTACTTTGCTGGCTAGAGGAATGCTTTCCTTCACTGAATAAATGTATTGTGAAATATATTAGAACTGAGTTATATTCTGCAGGCACAGTCTTTTTTTTTTTTTAATACCAATTAGTATTTCATTTTAATTGCATGCCAATATAACTCCTTGAGAATCTATATAAGCAGTCTTATAGAAAGTTGAGAGGGAGATACTGAAGACCATCACTTCTCTAACAGACAGTGCTGCTGTTATTTAGATTTCTTTTAAAAGAGACATATGAAAGGTCCCACACAACTCAGAGAATATTAGGAGCAGCTGTGCTCTATCTGCCTTTTAAGCTATTGTGGCTGAGACTGTGATTAGAGATGGGCAAAAAGTTTCTTCTGCTTTTAGTATGAAGGTCTGATTGTAATATGAATAGTTATTTTCTAGTGACCATTTTGCTCCCCTGACTCATCTGTTTCTCCATCATATAATGTGTTCTCCTTGGTAGGTGCTATAAACATGTCTGTTGGAGAATCCTGGAGGTGACAATTTTCTTGCAGATCAAAAGGCTACTCAGTAATGAAATCTAGAACAAGTGTGATGAAGTTTCTTGTCTTCCTTGCAAACTACTTGCAAACCCTTTATATTGAATTCAACTCTGTAAGTTCTAGGTAAAGTTTAGGATCTATTCAAAGATAATTCTTAACTGGAAAAAGAGTTAGAAGCATCCACAGTCTGCTGTCAATAATATTGTTAAGAATTGTAGCTGAAATTGTAACATGTTTTATTAGGCCCTAATTAGTGTAGCTCTTTGTTGCCTGAGATTCTTTTTTTTTATTATTCAGTAAGCTTGTCTATTGTAACAGACCTGAAATGGGGCTGGAAAGTCTAGAAACAGTACAGTGGAGACAAGATTATGCGCACCATTAATTCTTACATATTTCCCATTATACAGCCATATTCAGCCTGCAAATCCAGGGTCCTGTATCAGAGATGACCAGCTGTGCCCCCTCATGCCAAGACATCCTTCATCCCAGTCCTCAGATGGGTGGGACTTGCTCGACTTTTTCTCCTTCCCTATTAAAGACAGGGGAAACAACACACTGCTGATAGAGAGCCAGTGATATATATTGACCTTCAATGCTGAGTGAGGAGACTAGGCAGACCTGTGCCTCTGAAAATCAATACATCTGCGTTTTTTTGTAACAAATATAATTTCATAACAGTAGCCAAATTGCAAAGCCCTCTAAGCTTATGCCTTCTCTGGCACTGCACCACCCGGTGTACTTTTGCAGCTTTTGGAGCCAATTATTTATGACGTTTTCCTAGTGACATGACAAAACCTGTCTGTCTTTTTTGCCACATGGTGGATGTTCTAGAAGGCTTTCAATCCTCAACTGTGTTCTATAAATTAGGTATGTTATTGGCTCCGATAAAAGCCTAAAGAGAAACTACTTTCTAACCATAAAATATAATCTCAATTTAAAGTAGTACAAAATCTGGAGAAGAGGCCTCTATATTTGAGGCTTGAACATAAATGGAAAGCTGCCACTGGGAGGCCTGAATGATAGATTTTGGCTGAGCCACTGAGTGAACTCAAGTATTTTTGCATTTGCTGCTTTTAGAGCACGAGGACATGGCTTGGGGATTAGTTAAAAGATCCTTAGCAACCTCAGGATAGGAAAAATGATTGCCTCTAGCATGATCATGAGAATGTACAGGTGACCCAGTACCATTAAGGTTTGTTTGGAGTGTTTCTTTTCCTCACCTAGTGGCACAATAATAACCTACACTTTTAGAAAATGGATGAAATAATGAATGCAAACTTTGCAATATGCTGTAAAGCTCAAGAGGTATCTTAAAAGCAAAATAAAAATAAAACATTATTGTTATAAAAAGAAATAAATATATTTATCTGTAGTGAACTCCAAGAACTCTGTGTAATAAAATAGTAGTAAAATGACTAGCTCTCGAACACAATGGCTCATTCTTGGTTACACACATGCAGAGTTTTATGTAAATAAATCTACAAGAATTTTAACAACAGTATCTGTTCTGGAGAATAAGATTTTTTTTAATTCTATTTGATCAATGTTGGAGAGTATAAAATGTCAGAACTATTATTTTCTATTAACTGTATCTGGCATCGGCATAAACAGTCAACTTTGTTAAAGAGTTGAGTGGGTAAAGAAGTAAGAAAAAGAAAGTATTTGCCAAACTTAGTAAAAACTTCACAATCTGTGTACAAAAGACCTCATTTGCTTGCACTTCTTTGTTTCAAAAATATTTTATAAAACAAAAAATCCTTTTGATATTGTTGAGCTAAAAAAAATAAGAAAATCTCACACATGTATGAGTTTGAATGTCTGGCTCATCACAATTTTAATTGTAAATCCCAGGAAATGCAGAATATGAAAATTAAATTAGGAAGTGCTCAATGGATTGCAGAGTAGTAAATTTTATTAAATTTCTTTACAAAATAACATTTGGAAAATAATTTAATAAAAAGCTGTATGTGCCTTACTAAGAAACAATGAAAAAGATCCAAGCAGTTTTTAGTATATCTAGAATATTTTTACAATGTCTGTGAGCTTAAGCAAACTGTAGTTCGCCAATGTGAATTGATCAAAATCTATGTTCCTTTAATCTCACATGTAATTTATATATTGATTACTGAAAATACAATTTATGACAAACAGCATGATTCTTTAAAGCTATCTCATATGAACATTCTTTATGATAATAGAGCAAATTGTTAACAATTAGTCTTTGAGAGTAGCAATCTAATGTTTGTCACAGACAACACATTTAATTCCAACTTCTAAAAAACTGTAGTATTCCCAAACTATTCAGACTTGTGTAGTATTCTTAGCAGAAGTCATAGCCTGTTGTCCAGATCTGTTGTTGTGTAGAAATCCACATTTCAAGAAATGGGCAAAATATTAATTTTATGTATGCTTTTTTCATATTAAGGTATGTGGCTCTCTACACCAAGAATCTCAATTTTCCAATAGTTGGTCTTTGAAAGACAAATCAGACACCTCTTATTTTTCCTTCTGTAGCAGTATTATAAACCAGGTATGAAAAGAAAGAAAACTAGAAAAATAGACATTTGCTATGTGTCTTGGAATAACTCTGCAATGTTAGATCTTAGTGCTGAAATGTATGGGACTTCTGTTTTTTGGATAAGTACGATGAGGATTTCTGGTTTGATGGGAAGATAATATTAAACCTGAATTTAATCATGTTGGTCAAATCAATATTGCAGTATTGCCTTTCCCGTTGCAGTTTAATGAAAGACACAATGATGGCACCAATATGTCAATCTTCCTTTCAGGACAGTTATTATCCTATAGGTCAGTTGCAACGTCCTCAGAGCTAGAGCTCCAAATCCTTCAAACCTGGATCTTCAAAATCTCTTCCACTAGCAATCTGTGGCAATATTTCTCTGTCAGTGCCTCATGCAAGCCTACTGAGCCAATGGCACAAATGCTTTTGAGAGAGTAAAAAAATACATGAAGATTTTCCTTCAGTTGAAAAGAAAATTTCAGTATTAGATGGCAAAATCTGACTTTGTTTCTACAGGAAGCTATTCAGTACCAGCCATACAGAGTCCTTCAGCTTCTGTTGCTTCTGTTCATGAAACAGCTGGAACACTGCTCAGATTGATCCACTTGATTAATTTAATTGGTACAACTAATAATATGAAGAACAAAGAATTGACCAATACTTAATTATTTGTAACACTGTCAGTGAATATACCCAGTTAATTAAATATTTTATTAAAAGAAAGAGAGAAAGAGAGAAAGAGAGAGAGAGAAAGAGAGAAAGAGAGAAAGAGAGAAAGAGAGAAAGAGAGAAAGAGAGAAAGAGAGAAAGAGAGAAAGAAAGAAAGATAGCTTTCTTGTAAAATCTTAAGACCTCTGGCACTGCCAAGAACAAAAATAGCATGAGACGTCTTGTAGATCTCATCATCATGAACTCAGAGTGATAGCTCTGAGGATGTTGACGTCATCGGCTCAGGAGAGTGTGTCACACAGAGGGCTCACTCCTCACTGTGCTAGTGCCTTACTTAACGCCTGGATGCTCCTGTTTAATACAATGTCTTGCCTTACATTCCTGAGGATCAGCAGAGAGTGCAGGAAAGCTTTTATTTCATGCCTCATTTCTTCCAATATCCTTGGAATGATTTATCTCACTTATGTTCTCCTGGAAGTTGTGGAAAAAGAAGAGTTGCAAATGAATTGATAGTTCCTGTATGTGGGTACATAGGTGTAAACATCACAGCACCAGGGATACAGCGACCATTATTATGGTGATGAACACAGTCATCTTAGCTAACTAACAGGCACTTGGCTAGCCCACTTGTATGGTTTGGGGACTGGTGGAGGAGTTTTAGTCAGTATTGATGTGCTTCCAAGAAAAATACTGTTGATTTAATTAGGGTTAACTGATAGGTCATCAAGAAGGAAGGTTGCATGCCTTCTATGCCCCAGGGAAGCCAACATGTAGCCCCTGTACGAGACGCTGCTGAATTGCAGCACCCTAATGATTTGGAATCGAGTTCTGTTCAGTTTTTAGATGTAATTTTAAGACTTGTACCTGTAAAGCACTACCACTGTCCATTATACAGGTATCCAGTAAAAATTTAATAAATTAAAACACTCTATAGCTTTATTTTAATATAAAGTGTAATATCAATCAGTCAATTAAGTATAAATAATACAGGCATTGAAGATTCCCGCGGTGAGCTTAAATTTAGTAACTCAAATCATCTTACTTCATGTAACTTTCAGTCATAGTCTGTTTTCCCCCCCGGCAGCCCATCTCAGCCTTTCATTACAAACGGTGGACAGCAGTACCTGAAACCACATCTTTTGCATAGCAAATATTGCTTCATTGCCAAGACCCCTCCATTGTTGATGGATCACAGGTTCCACTGGAAAGTGAAATTCCTGGCAAGAGTTTCTGTCAATTCAGCTCATTCCTAAAAGGGAAAAGTGTGACAAAATGTCCAAAAGTTATGATGTCTATTTGACTCTGTCTTCCTCCCTGGTACGGATAGACATATGAATATGTTAACTGTCTGTTGCCTTTTTTTTCACGTAGATATAAGCTCACTAAATACACGCAAAGGTGAACAGATGGGAACCAGTTCTGTACGTAAAACTGCAAAGCTGCAATTCATGTGAGGTTGCTCTTACACTCCACGTTAGACTTTAAGAGTAACATTACAGTAACGTTGAGTCCACAGGAGAATGGCAGGGCAATAGACAAGGGAGCTAGAGTGAAACTCATTTTCCTACAGCAGCATTGTATGACAGTCTAAAGCTAACTACAATGGGGAACCGCAACCTTTAGGCTTTGACTACAAATTCACAACTCCCATTAGAGAAAAAAAAGTGAGGAAAGAAGATTTAAAAGCAAGCAAAAAAAAAGACAAACAGAATGCAAAACAGAACCACCCCTGTTTCTTTTTCGTCTCTTCTTCAGCATTTCACAACCTTTTGTATTCTGTGTTGAAACCAGAATCAACTATGCAGTATTTATAGTGATGTTACTCTCCTGATAAAGTATTACAGAGGCTGTGGCAACAATCTAGGGCTCAGCAGGGAAGCTGTAAGACAGCTATTTTTGTAATGTTTAAAATTATACTAAATTAATAAAAATAAAATCTCCTGCTGGGCTTCCAGTTTTAAATAGCACATTGTGGTGTAAATGATCAGAGCATCAGGGTTCTGCTAATTTAGTACATATTATAACAGTGAAGACATTAAAAGATCATAGCATTTTTCATTTTAAAAACAACACTCTGTGAACTGGCTGAATAATTTCAATAGAATATGCTAGGAATTGCTAATGTATGCTCAATGGGACAGAGGGAAATGGGAAACCTGCATATGGTACCTTTTAGGGGTTTGAAGGTATAATTGTTTAGAGCTCTGTCAGGGAGGACTCTCTCTTTTCCCCAGATTGTAACAGTCTAACTTACTAAATTACCACCTCCTAAAATTAGAACAGTCCTTAAAAAATAATAACTATATTTAATCTTTTATTAAAGCAAGATGAAATATATCCTAATAAAGAAAAAAAATTGATTGCTTTAGAATTATAGAACTTCCAGTGTCTCATACCCGTCTGGAAAGCTTCTGCAAAGTGTCTTTAAGAACCGTACCCCAAAGCACGTAGTAGGTTAGATAGTCACCAAGCACAAGGCTGATTCTTTAGGAATCAGCCAGGAAGCACCCATTAACTTACCCTAAAAGAATCTAATTTACATAGTAGGTATGAGCTGAAAGCATTAAGTCAGATGTTGGACAACACGAAGTGCTAATGTGTGCGCAAGACCAAGACCTAAGCAGAACAAAAGAGGAAGGCGATGACAGAAGTTTTCATAGAAAGGATGTAAAAAATGCAAATATTCATTTGACAGTAAACCCATCTATTGGCCCCTTAGATATTTTTTCCCTAATGCTGGAAACCTCTGCTTTCATTGTGGTAATTCATCCCTGGTAGAAAAGGACCAGAGTAACAGCCAGCAAAATGGCCGCTGGCAACCAAACTGTCTAATAGGTTTTGACAAGGTTAGACAGATGGATGAGAGTTTTAGTGCTTTTCAAGTATGTATTGCCACGACCCGTAGGTGGAGCTATGCCCAGAGTAATGTCAACAGGACATTTATAGGGGAAGTGCAAGCAAGGTAACATACACCAAGACATCTCTTCCTTATTCCAGTTTTTCTCACTCTGGCTTTAAAATACCAGAAGCTGTGTTTGAAACATGGAAGACTTAATGACTACTTCTGCTAGCATTTATGTTTTCTCATGCCAGACTCTTTTCAAAAGTACTGCTTGTTAAGTAAATAAAAGACAATATAATTTTGGTAATTATTATGTTTACAGGAAGCTGGAACAAGGTGAAAGACACTGGTATTCTTGCTGAGCTAGCTGATATAATGTGACCTGAAATAATGTGTTACTAGTGAAGTCATGCAAAAAATCCTTAGAGCCAATACACTGAGACCATGTCATCCTTGTGAAGGGAGCAATATTTGCACTAGACTGTGCCACTATAGTGGATCTTAAAATACTGAACGAGCAAATAGAAGCAATATGACTGCAACTTCTTGAGATTCATTTTAAAGGGCAGTTTGTCAAAATGGACCCTCAAAGCAGCTCACTTTTAGACACCCTGAAAAAAACACTTTTCAAGCCAGATCAAGTACTTCTCCTTTGCTGGCTCACTCAAATTTTGATAAAGGGCCGTCTGATTTCGCACACCATTGAATTCAATTAAAATAATAATATTTAAATCAGTCTTGCTGTTATGCACAAAGCTGACCACGATCTTTATATTTCTGTGTCAGGAACTGCCAACTTTTCAAAGCTGGGATTTTTAATACAAACTGTAATATTTGGCTAAAAGCTTGGATAATGGGGACTGATCAGCAGGAGATTTACATCCCTTTAGCCACTATCCTTGTGGCATCTCAGAAGACCACCTGGAAATTGGGAGAGCAACAACTGACTTTCTGGTCTGAAGAAGAGGAAGAATTCAAATCTGGGTATCCTATATAATGTGTCTGTATCATGATTGTGGTCTACAGTGGATTCAGAAGGTGAGTATGAATGTTACTTTTTGTGTATGTGAAAGAGCTCTATCTGATTTTCATTTTTTACTAAACTTCCAAACCCAACTTTTTTTTGTGAAACCAAATTCTGAGTTACTAGCCAACACCAATAATAGAGGCAGAAAATACTGTTCTGGCATAGCCTTATGAAAATCACACTTTTTGGAGCTTCACCGCTGTGTCTGCAGATATGGGGATTTTCTACCACTCAGCAGCTCTGTGCTTCCCTACCCGCTGCCAGAGTTGGGGTAACACATTTCCCACCCTTCCCTGGAGGAATACAGAACGGGTAAAGAGTTTTAGTCCATAAGACTTTCCAGGCATAGAGACTCTAAAGGTTACATCTGTACCAGTAAGTACATCGGGTGGAAGCCATGTGGCATGGCACGACTGATGCCTTCTTCGCTCCTTGCTCTCTGGAGCAGGGAGGCTGTGCTCAGCCTGGCTGCTGAGGGCAGAGCCCTCAGATAGGAACTCTCCCTCTGCAAGCCACACCAGGCCGGTATCATGCCCATGAGTGTGCTAATTATTAAGCAATATGATAAATACTGTATCTGAGTTGAACTCGTACCCTGGCTTTGGGTGATTTGTTAGTACAGTGAACTTAGAAAAGATAAGCAGGCACGAAGGAGGGTAAAAGGACATGTCTAGATCCCTAAAGTTTTAGGTAGTTAGACACATAACCTCTTGACTCATATATCACTTTTCTAAAGTTTCTGGTGAGCTGTCCTATAAGGCCATATTTTACTGACTTTCTTCCAGAAAAAACATGTCTAAATAGGTGCTCACTCAAATTTAGCTAACTTTATTATTAAGATAGCAGTATTTAATATTAATTAATAGTAGTATTTAGAACTAAAATAATATTTACTGCATTGAACACAACAACAGGATGTCAAATATTGATGCAAAACCATGTGCCAAAGTTTAGGCCAAACATATATCAACATAACCAGATAAAACTGAGAAAGAACTGGGAATAGTTTACAACAATAGTTGACAAACCTGGTGGCCTTCTATGACAAAATTACTTGCCTGGTTGACATGGGGCGGGCAGTGGACATTGTTTACCTGGACTTCTCCAAGGCCTTTGATATGGTCCCCCGCAGCCTCCTCCTGGAGAAATTGATGCGTTATGGCCTAGGCAAGTGGTCTGTGCAGTGGGTGGGGAACCAGCTGACAGGCCGCACCCAAAGGGTGATGGTAAATAGCTCTTTCTCAAACTGGTAACCTGTCACTAGTGGAGTCCCCCAGGGATCGATATTGGGCCCAATATTATTCAACATCTTTATAAGTGATCTGGATAATGGCATCAAGTGTAGCCTGATGAAGTTTGCTGATGACACCAAGTTGAGTGGGGAAGTAGACACTCCAGAAGGGAAAGCTGCTCTGCAGGGAGATCTGGATAGGCTGGAGGAGTGGGCCAGCAAGAACCTTATGAAGTTCAATAAGGAAAAGTGTGAGGTCTTGCAACCTGGGAAAACATAATCCAGGAGTCAGTACAGACTGGGATCCAGCTGGCTGGAGAGCAGCTCTGTGGAAAGGGACCTGGGGGTCCTGGTGGACAGAAAGCTCAACATGAGTGAACAGTGTGCTGCTGCGGCCAAGAAGGCCAACAGGATGCTGGGTTGCATCAAAAAGGGCATCGCCAGCAGAGAGAAAGAAGTCATTATCCCACTCTACTCAGCACTTGCCAGGCCGCACCTGGAGTACTGTGTACAGTTCTGGTCCCCGCTATACAAAAAGGATGTGGACAGGCTGGAAGGGGTCCAGAGAAGGGCCACCAAGATGATCAAAGGACTGGGAAGCCATATGAGGATAGGCTGGGAGAGCTGGGTTTGTTCAGCCTTGAGAAAAGGAGGCTCAGAGGGGATCTCACCACCATGTACCAGTACTTAAGGGGTAGCTACAAAGAAGATGGAGACTCCCTTTTTACACGGAGTCACATGGAGAGGACAAGGGGGAATGGACACAAGTTGCTCTTCAAGAGATTCCAATTGGACACAAGCAGAAAATTTTTCACATTGAGGAGAGTCAACCATTGGAATAATCTCCCCAGGAAAGTGGTTAACCTGGACACATTGGACACCTTCAGGAGTTGGCTGGACAGGGTGCGGGGTCATCTTGTCTAGACTCTGCTCTTCCCAGAAAGGTTGCACTAGATGATCCCTGAGGTCCCTTCCAACCTGTGATTCCGTGATTCTGTGATTCTGTAAACTCTAAAATGAGCAGAAATGCAATCAACAGGCAGTGCCTGGTCAGTATTTCGACTGCTTTGGTTGTGGGTGCTGTTTTTTTTACACTTTTGATTTTTGCTCACAGCGACCATAGTCTTCATTTCCCAAAGCCTCTCATTCCTATTCACTTACACAGTGCCTGCCATACTTTGGGAACAGCTGGAATATAAATAACTGCAAATAAGGCATGCCCCTGCGAACACACAGAAGGACACGCTTCTGTGTTTTTTTCAGCCACAGATGCTCAAGTATTCCTAATCCTGGCTGTGGAAAGGCACAGATGCATGGAGGAGACAATTTGCACCTTATTTCACACACTGGAATAACCTGTGTGATTGTATGTTTTTATCTTTATGAAATCTGGCATGGCCCTAAAAAGGCCTTTAGCTCAGATGTGTCCCCAAAGCTTTGCGTTGGAGGCTTCTGTCCACCCCACAGGCTGGTTGCCTGAGTCTTCACCATTATTCTGAAGGACTTTTTTTCTCTTTTTCAACCCTTTTTTTGGTCCCTGTTTCATTGCTTGTGCTGGCATGTATTCATATGGATTTTTTTCAGTTATTAATTACAGATGATGTTTCTTCTTCACACTTGACCGCAAAAAAAGACTGAAATGGACATTTATTGAATAGAGATGCAATGCACTGCATTACCAGTTCATGTGCTGCTCAGGCAGATTCTGAGGCCTTCCTTCCCCTTCTACTGCCCCCATTTCTCCATGTCCATAATTTATTAAGCTCAGCAGCTCTGTCAGAAACCTGAAACTATAGTTCAGCAGCACTAATTGCTACTTCCATCATTAACACTGATCCATGCTCCCTTGATGCAACCTAACTAAAGAGTAGCAAGACAGACAAAGGAATCTTACGCTCCCTCAGAAAAATAACTACCAATTCTACCAAGCTAACTCTTTCAAAAGGTAAATAAGTGCAAAAATACAAACAACAGCAGAAAGCATTGACATATCCTAAGGCTGTGAGCCTGCCTATTATTCAAAGGATGATGAAAATGTTGGGAGGAATATGAAGGTGGCCACAATTTACCATTTCGAGAAGAACATCTATTCAAACACCAGCTTTGTTGCAAGGAGTCTGAGATCAGACGAATGATGCTAAGAAAACGTACAGTATTCTGGAGAACCCATTGTTCTGGAGAACAGCAGGAATAATATTACAAACAAATTTTCTGTTTATATGTAGAACTACGATCCCCATGGAGGTAGAATCATATGAGATATTTATGTGCATGAAACATAGCACAGCAAAACAGTTTGTTTCTTTTGTCAAGTGAATCAGACACAGTTCATTTGTGAAGAACAAACACAAGGCTCACACAGGATTACTACTGCTGCGCACTAAAAGCAAGAATAAAACACCTAGACAGAGCACAGGTAGTAAAATGCTGTGAAAATCTGAGCCAGCCCAGGTGCTCTGTGCTATCTCTAGAACCTGTTTCCAAATGACAGTATGTTTGCAGAGTTCTTGCCAAGCCCCAGATGATCCCAAAATCTTTGGGAAATTATGATAAAAATGAGTACTTGCTTTCTATAGAGGGAAAAAATGTCCTACTCTCCACTGAGCTTTCAGATATAGGAATGAGATGAAACAAATGGTAGAAATAAAGGGTCACTTTTCACATCAAGCAGATGCTCACCAAGTAAGCCTAATCAAAGTTGATCCTATTGTGTGAAGCTATCAGTAAGAACTCAGCACCAAACCACAAAAAAAGCAGTTTGGCTGGAGAATGGGCTGATAAGTGGCCAAAACATCATTAACCCAGCAGAAAATCTGACTACAAACGAACCACTTTACGGTATAAATATCTGCAGCCATCAGGGCCCATTGAGCTCTCTCTCCCTAGCGTCTGGCTGTGCAGCGGTGATCTCTCCTTGAGTAGGGACACCTCTCAAGGTTACCCCTCAAGGCTGAGAGATCGCTTACCTGACACAGACATTGATGGGTTGATAAGTGACTTTTTTTGCATGCATGTAACATTTAAGATATGTATAGTAAGCTTAAACAATAATCATTGTATCCCATGCTAACTTTAAGTGTAGCAAATAGTATTGACTGCCAACCCATCTGTACTTATTAAATATGTTACATAGCTAAATTTACTGATTAGAACTCAGTAAACTAAGTACTAGATCAGAGCTGTCTGAATGATCTCTGACTCTTCTCCTGTGACAGAGGAGAAGTAAGCCCAGGGGTTTAGGATGCCTCCCTTTAGCACAGGCCTCCACCCCAGTTCCTCTTCTGACCCAGATTCCCACTTCTGCCCCATAAGCAACAAAATACCATCTTGCTGATGCTAGCAAGCCTAGCTGAAATGTGTCACTAGGAGTGACTAGTGAACACATTCATTAGCGTTCCTGGGTTGTGTCTCAGTCTGGATATTGCAATGCGAGAATGCCATGGAAAATTGCTCTCTCAGCAATGCTAATAATCTGAAAGGTCCCGAATTTCATAAATGAAACTGAAGTTCAAATACCAGATGACATAGTCATGATAGTACAATAATAGTCTGTCTTTTTAAGGTAGCCAATGACTGGGTTAACCTAGCTTGCTTTTCCCAGATGAGTTAACCTTTTCAGTAAGTGTGGGCTATGTGAATTGCAGAGATGAATGGGATTTAATTCTCTCTGTGGCTTATAAAGCCACAGTGGCTTTGTAATATGATTCAGAGCAGAGATTTGAAAAAAAAAAGAAGAAAAATTAAAGAAGCTGAAATTAGAATTTGATGTAAATAATAAAACTTTAGGACATATCTATTCACTTGATTGGGGTGACATATTCTTGTCCATGGAGGTTTAAATGTGCATGAGCAAAAGTAGGAAGTGCAAGCACTGCAGAAGCAAAAATAACATTCTGGTGACTAGGTTATAAAAATAATAAATTACAATACTCTGTTCATGGCATAATTTCACAAAACAAATAATTTGGGATATCAGCTTTTACCATTTTTTAGAAATGCATACACCCAAACAAAAATCTAAATCCATAACATGGGTAAGAAAGGGAAGGTCTCATAGATTATTTTGATTATGACATTCATAGCCAATTCTCTATTCAGCATAAAAGAAGGAGCAATTTTCCACTGGCAGAAAGGTATGTTAGGTAAACTAACATAGTTATCTCAAAGTTACATCTCAAGATATATATCATAGTTAATATCTCAATATACTACTGTGCAGTTCTACACTGCTATCACAATTATCTTGCATGACTTCTAATATGACTCCCATCTTCTTCAGTGCTTTGTTAGGCTTTTTCTTTCATTACTTTTTAACATATATTTAAATAAAGTTAATAAACACAAACCGTTTTTGTGACTTTAGATTACTGTCTTTGGCCACAACACTGAAAACCTTCATTGCCTCAACTTCATTCCTGTCCAGTTTGCACTCCCACTCAACCATTTCCATGAACAAAGGTATGCTTCTCTTCTTTCTTTGGGTTTATGTCCTTAGCCAGCACCTACTTTTACCGATTTCTGATCCTTACTTCCAACCTACTCTATTTCATAATGCAAATTACTTTGAATAAATAATTTATTCAAGTTCAGACTTTTCTTCCTGTTGTAGAATATCTATGAGGCAATTACAGCTTTGTCTAATCTATTTGTTTTTGAAAGTAGTTCCTAATTTTGTGTGAAGAATTTTAACCCTATGGCCCAGTCAGGCAAGAGCTTTGTCAATATTTTGACCTAAGCCTGATGCCAATGGCTTCAAACCAGAAGAATGTAGGAGTGTGAATAAAAAGTAAATAAAAAGTAATAAAAAGTATCCTGGCAGGTAGGATAGTAACTAGATGGGATAAAATGCTGTCTCATTTAAGCT
Organism: Phalacrocorax carbo; assembly: GCF_963921805.1. Taxonomy (NCBI): domain Eukaryota; kingdom Metazoa; phylum Chordata; class Aves; order Suliformes; family Phalacrocoracidae; genus Phalacrocorax; species Phalacrocorax carbo. The sequence goes on from NC_087514.1 coordinate 136,834,461, forward strand.
AATGATAAGACCAAAATTTTGGGGGCCAAATTTACATTGTTTGTCCTTCGCAGAGAGAATGAAAGATATATATTACTTTGTTAGGATTGATAATGTGATTATAACCGCATGGTGATTAAAGAAAGGTGAGGAAAAGAAAGAAAACTCTATTCTGTAACACTGAACAAAATGCAAAAAAGAAAAAAAGACATGTGAATAAAGAAATTTAATTACAAATAATTAGTGTATTGAAATTTTATTTCTTCATGAGGTAGGGCCATTGTATTGGTGCTGAAGTTAGAACTCTTTGAATTGGAGCTCAGGACTTTTCTCTTATGGTAAGATCCCTAGAGAAGACCAAAACCATGTTCAGCTTCAAATACCTGGATTTTCTGTTAATATAAAGGAGAATACTCTTTTTTTGTTGTTGTTGTTTTTCTCTTTTTTTTATTTAATAGTATTTTAAGTAGTGGAAAACTCAGGCTGACTAGGAAAGACAGAAATAGCAAAAGCTTTATAAAGAAATCTCTGCCAAAATCTCTCCTTCATTACTTTGTCCCTGCATGGAAAGTCCTTTGTAGCTTGGTTTCAGTCAACTTGGTGGCTTTTTGATTTGCAGCAAACTGCACAGTAGCCTCTGATCCCTGGGAACTTATTGTTTCTGCCATCTCTGAAGCTCATGCTGTTTCATCATTGCTTCTCTCAGCGGTCTCCAACTCTCTCCTTGAGATGCAAAGCCTAGCTCTGTGCTGCGACTCTCTCCTGCCTGCCACATCCTCTAATCCAGAAATTTCCATCCTGAGCAGAACCAGTTACTCCTGGAGACAGGAAGAATCTCTCCACCTAGCCCATCATGGTTTCTCTTTCCTCCCCATGACTTACTCCTACTCATTTGCTTTTCTTTTCCCAGAGAGCAGCCTCTGATAATGCCCTCGATCTGCCTTAGCTATCTGCCTGTTTCAGAGCTTCCTGCTGAGTTTGTCTGAGAGGTGCTGGAGTTATAAACACAGCTGCCGAAAGCACAGGGAAACTTCCAGGCACTGGAGGAGGTGAAATTGCTGCACAGGAAAAGGGTAATTCTGCTTTCAGAACACTAAGATAGAGACAAGGTAGATAAATGGCTAGAAAAGGAAAAAGGCAAGCCAAAATCATAGCCCTTTCGTAGAATACACTAGTAAGCACCCAAGTCTTTACAAAAGTGCAAGACAACCAAAGTTTCTTTAACTATGAATCATGGAGAGGAAAACAAAGTCCATCAGATGCTGAAGTGTTAGACTTGGCTTTGAAGAGCACACAGTTCAGAGAAAAGGGATGCAATTTTTGTTCAGGTACTTAAGAGCTGCCCTCTTAAGTAAGCAAGATTCTCACCATTCTTCTCCACTTAGGGATTTTCCTCATAAAACAGGGAAGGAGATTTGCATGTTCCTATCAAAACTTTCACCAAGAGGCCTTGGAATGGTTACTAGTATTCAAGACTAAATAATGGGCTAGACTGAAGTCTAAATAAAAAAAGACCTAACAAACAAGACTTAGTTAACAGATGTGTATCCACAAAGCTGTCCAAAATATTTTATAGTCACAAGCCATATGAGACCACACAAAATGTCCTGCAGGTTACCCTTTTCTAGAAGCAAATTTCACCCTGCAGTTTGCATTCCTTCTCTGTACACCAGACTCGATGACCTCCAAAAGAATGCAAATATATAAAGATGAACCACATTTGCACCAAAAGGGATAATTAAAGAGAGGAAGGAAATTAAGCAAAGAAAAATACACTGCAAATTTCAGAAAATCTACCTAATAGTGGAATAAGTGGATTGAGAGATAAATGGTCTCCCAAGAGATACAACAGAAAGGCTATCTGCTTGGATTAGTACTAAATGGAATGAACAAAACACTAGAAATTACATTGCAAGGAATAATTTTGCACTGGCAGGGGAATGGTCAAGATAATCTAATAGTACTGTTCATCTCTAGCCCACCAAAAAACTACAGGAGAGAGTATAATGAAAAACGCTTTTTGATTCTCTCTCACTTTGGCACTCCTCTGTACTCAAATTTTTTTTTATCCTGCCAAGAGCTGCTTCTGATGTGATGTGAAGATGGGTCCAGCCTCTAAGGAAGTGAGGAGAAGGACGATCCATGAAATATTCTGGGAGGAGTAAGTGTTTACCATCCTCAGGGTTTTTGGCAGGTCTAGTATTTCAGCAGGTATGACTGTTCTAGTGGTGCGACTGTTCCAGCAGAGTGGCTGTATTTTCCTTCTTTGCTGTTCACTACCTTGAAGGGATATCGGAGAGGGCTACAGAAGCCTTTGTTGTTTTGAGGAAGCTGTTTTGATTGCTCACCAATGCAGCACTTGTCTTAGAGAATCTGCTGACAAAGAAAATGTAGGAGACTCACATTTGTGGGTTTTGTTTCTGTTTTTCAAGGGAGCATGCCCCTTGGGAAACAGCCTTATGACAGCAGGCCAGAGGGGTGACATACGTGTGAACATATGTCACTGCCCCCTGTGGTAATGTACATGCAAACATATGGCACTGGCCTCCTGGTGCATATTAGTTGTCAACAGACACAGGAAGGACCTTGCCCTGGTTATGTTTTTTATCATCCATATGGTTTTCTATTGCTCCTGATAGCAGATAAATTACAACTATTTCCAAAAACTCTGTCTAATAATAGTTTGTGTTTATTCCAAATATAGATACTTACTCTTTCCCTTTGGTACTTCCACAGAATTCATTGAGAACCAAGCAACATCTTTTCATTGCGCCGCAGGACTCTGATGAATTAAAAGCAGAGGAAGAAAAAAAGAAGAGTCAGCAAACACACAACCAATGAGGTGAATAGCTGGAAATGGACATGCAGCTTGACCCCTGTAACTTAGAAGGGGTTCATTCTCATGGGAAAGGAAAGTCTCATGTTCACACCATGCATAGCACTGTGGTCAACAGAGAAAAATAGGATAGTGGCCCAATAAAAGGAAGCAGTGTTTCCCTAAAGAGTTTTACAAAATGACATGATGTCTCAGAAGCAGAGTTGCAAGGTAACAAAATGGACTCAGTTAACGTATGGACTTTCTCCTTTTTCCAATGAGAAGTTAATCTGTTTGTTAAACAATATTCTAGTAAAGGCTCCACTGGCAAAAGCACATACCATATCTAGATGGTGCTGAGGTTTATATTTTCCAAGATTAATTACATGAACTGTGCAGATAAGGAATCTGAGGAGCAGCTAGTAGTTGTTCTGCATTTGTTTACTACCCTACTGTCTCTTCTCAGAGGTATCACCAAACATGCAGCCAGCCAGTTCACTTGCTTTAATAATGAATCCCTAAAATGTCCTCAAAACCAAAGTGTATAAAATCAGTTTGTTTGAAAGCAGTATTGACAACTCAAAGTCTGAGACACAGGAAAATCATCCAGCTGTCCTGCCCCCATGAAGTCAACCTCCTTGTCTCTTCCCTTCCACACTCCAATACCCCAGCCACACCACAGGAGCTGAAACATCTTCCATTTGCTTGCCATGCATCCAACAACATATTGCTTCATTCAGTGTTTCTGCTGAGAACAGGGAAGACTACATATGTATTGCACTAAAACAAGAAGCAACATTATTCTTGAAACTCAGGTCTTAGCATATTGGCATACTTGGAGATCTGATCCCTCCTTTGCTATTTGACTGGCAGAAGAACACCTGACCCAGAAGAATGGTTGTGGTGCAGATCGAGTTTGCACAAGTACAAAAGAACAAGCACAATCAATCACAACACCTTACATTTTAAAAAAATTGCTATGGGCTTGTACTGCTTCAGTTCAGCTTAGATGAACTTGTGACACTGAGAAAAGTCTTCCAACATTACATGCCAATGAAATATATTTGAATAGATTGACGTAGAAGCTCCCAGAGCAGTTTTGATGGGGTGTTCATAGTATGACTGCCATCAGACAACTCACCCTAGCAAAGAACTCTGCGATCAGACTCATACTTTGGGTCCTCAGGGTGATTTGGAAAGCACTTTAGTGGATCAGAACCTGTGTTACATCGTTAGCTGGATTTAGTACAGTAATTACGAATGAGCAAAAGCTGAAAGTTGTGTGCAATGGCAAATGCTACATGGACATAAAGATTTCTCACTTGGAGCTATGACGGAAGTGATTTGGTGGAGTCATGCTCTGTGACTATTCCAAACTAACTATATTTTTAACAAGCTAGGAATATTATAAAAATTTACAAACAGCAAATTCTTAGGACACATTGACGGGCCTGTCTTCTTCTTTCAGGTGGACAGAACTTTATGACAGGAACCAATGTTAGGCTAATGTAAACAACTTATTTTGCCTACCTTTGTATTTCAATACAGTAGTTCGATATAACCACATTTCTCCAAAGACTCATATTCTGTTATTGAAAGGTAATGGTGGGAACCAACTTAAGAACATGTAAAATGCAAGATTTTTTAATCAATGAGAAGCTATTAATTTAACCAAGCCTTCCTGTAATAATATTGAGACAGACTGTCTGCCTGTTTTTACATTATAGCTAGCTTTGCAATCTGTATGGAATCTAATGAGGTGTGTACTTTTTGTGACTTTATTGATTCAGAGTAGTCCTTAGGAATTTAATGCTGCCAAAAACTTAGTATTTTTCCACAATTTTTGAGGGGCTGTTTGCTTTCTGGAACAACAATGTTACTATTTTAGTAATATTCGTTGACTCTTGCCACTACACATGGAACTGATTTAGCTGGTCTTCACTAGATCACATTAAGCTCAGACCTGATGTGACCCAATGCATCAGAGATCTGACTGACACCCATGTAAACCCACACTGATGCGTCATTTGATAGGCTCATTAAAGTCATGCTGCACACGTGTGGCCCAGCAGCAGCATGAATCTTCAAGTCCCCAAATAACAACAGTGATTCTAAGCAGTTCTTGACCCTACATATTTGAGGTGACTAAAAACTCAAAGCAAAAATTTGGGTTAGACAAATGAATACATTTTTAAGACTTACAGAAACTGAATAGATCTTCTTAATCTAAAAATATGCCTATGTTTCAGCATTTTTTAATCCCACCTTTATGGTGCATCACTGCCAAACTTCAGCAGAATAGACAGCGGCTAAAATCCAACATAGAATTGTGGTGTTTTGTCAACTGCGGCTTTATCATAGTCAGATTTTATTAAAAATTGCCATTAGCTCAGGGAACTTTTACATATACTCATAGAAAATAATTATACTTAAATCACTGAAAAGAATGGTTTTACTTGTTGATTTCTTTAACTTAGCTTTGTAGTTATTTGAGGTATTTTTTATTTGCGCTGACTTTTTGGTGTAGTATCTGAATGTCTCCCATTAGGGCATTAAGCAATATGACTAATGTCTGAAATATGCTACATACTCTGGAAAAATTTTGCTTTGTGTATGGAAAACCAACACGAATGTACTGGCATGTGGAAAAAATAGAATCAGTGATACATCCCTCACTGTTGAATAAAGCTTGCTGGAAAGTAAGTATTCTGCTTTGTGAAAATATCCAAGTTTTACCACTTGTGTTCCTCCTGCATTGGAACAACGTAAAAAAAAAGAAATTAAAAATCTACCTTGTGGGTAAGACAGTTTTGCACATTCTCTTGGAAATGGGAGAGAGATGAAATGATTCTATGAAAATTCCACATATTAGCTACCAAAACCACTAGAGTTTTTTTTTGCTGTGGAATATACATGTGCCATCCCATCAGTTTGCTGCGTCTTTAGTTTTAGTCTGAGAAATGAGGTCTGGGAAAGCATGGTGGAATTGGAATGGCCTGTCCTGGGGTCAGTCTGCTCTAGAGGAGCTCACCTCCCTTCCCACATGGCAGCAACACAGACAGAAATAGGAAAGAGCTCAGTCCTCAATATATATTTAGAAAGGTCATGTGTTATACAGTGTAAAGATGGATCACATGCTAAATATCTGAATATATTTACTGATTAGTAGGGGCACCTTTTTCTGTTAGTTGTCTAGTGCATTTCTGTAATTTCTGCTCTACACATGAGCTAATTGAAATATAGTCCAGGAGAACTACAGCTTAATGTAAATTTTTTTGATGAAAATTGTAGCTATAAAGCAGTTCCTAGTCTTGGAACACTTCTATTTCTGTTTGACAGAAAAAAAAAAAAGAAAACTTTGAGTTCCTATAGAAAAATGAATTCCTCCTAAAAATATTATGCTATTCCAAGTCAACAGTGGAGTTAATGTTAACATGAAATTATTTGTAAGTTGAAAGACTAGTTAAGCACAAGCCTCACTTGTAATCAAAGGAAAAATTACATCAAAGTCAAAAGCAGTTTTACTGACGTCTTTTGGGCCAGTGATTTGAATGGAACAACTTGGCTGTTTGAAGTGTATGCTTTTAAAGACTGATTAATCAGGACCCAGGTAGATCATTTAATCTCGCTCTAATCACAAAGGTAAAATATTTTTTTAAAAAGTCAGAATAAGCTGATCTGTATTCTCTTACCTGTATGTATCTGTAACCATTACTTGTAATAAATTTTAATTTAAAAATGGGGAAAAAAATCTGTCTGTTAGTGATTTTCAGTCTATAGTAGGTGAAATCCTGAGTTCTCTGAATGTCTTCTAAAGGCCAGTCTAAAGCTTTTTTGGTAACAAAAAGTAATGAAGGATATGAAGTGTTTTGCCACACTAGGCTATAGTTCAGTGTAAAACTCTTCACTCCAACTGTACAACATATAGGGTCCTGCAGATTCATTAAGGAGCAGACTTTAAATCTGCATGATAACTCTTGCAAATTGAAATGTATATCCGATCTGAATCTAAGCAATTCCAAAATTATTTCAGTGGCCTTCCTAATTTTTATTAGGAACTATTATTTTTGAACACTCTGAGAGACCATAAATACATGTGTTCAGAGTAATTAATTAATCAAAAATGTTTGACAAGTTTCGCATGGAGCACAGGCTTTTACTGACCCCTTTTAGTTAAAGTGAAAATAAAACCAAAACTATAACAAGACTTCAGTAATCACAATAGAAATAAATACCAAATGAGAATACATAAAACATAACCTAAGACAGTGTTTTGTAAGGAAAAGAGACCTAAGGTGATGGGATATGGATAGGTACCCACTAGCTAAGAGTGTATGACAAATGAAACATATTTAAGTAGCCTAATTTTCCTTCTGATTTAATAGGATCCAATAAATGGAAACTGTATGGCCAGAATAATGAAAAGAGCACAAAATTTATCTCATTCTGTTGCGTCCTCTCTGTGTTCTTTTGTCCTTTGATTGCACCGGTGGATAATATTATTTTGTTCCCAAGGAAATATGTCCCTTTGATTAGGTTGCAGATATTCTCTCATTTGTCACTGTTCTATCAAGCTATGCCATGTAACAGCAGGAACCCTTGATTATTTAATTGCTTGTAAGAACTCATTAAATCTTACTATCAATCATTGGACATATGGCAAATATCACCCAATGGCATGAGAGGTTTTAACAGTGATCTGTCACTGGGGCATACCCTTTCTTTAGTAGCACAGGCCCTTTGTTTAGTTCTCTGATCATCATAATTTTTAATTAATATTGATTTGCAAAAGAGTGTTCATGCAGTGGCCTTAATCTATGGGTACAAGGATAACCTTCTAACAGGAACATTTGTAATTCCATATAAATATCCAGAAACCTCATCTAAGAGAGTTCAACCTTTTTACAGTGTTTTGTAGATGGTGTTAGTCTGATGATGATCTAATTTAGTCTTCGAAGTGGATATGGCTTGTTAAGAAAAACCTTATAATAAGAAGTCACTCAATAGGTTTTGCATCAACACCTTGATGGGTTTCTATGAAGTATCTGTGAGGATATGAAGGAAAAATACATTTTCCAAAATAAAGAATATTATCTGTAGCTAATAGAGGTAGCTACCTATGCAGCTACTTATTTTGTCTACAACAAAGAGTAAGTCAAAGAACGGGATAAAAATCACACCAAATATTGTTCAGTTTCATCACAGATCCTTTAGGGTTTACAGATTATATATACACAGGTGAATGGACCTAAAATAATAAAAAAATCTGACTGCAAAAATCCTGCTTTAGATATGTAGAGTCTAATAAGAGGAAAATTTAGACTCTGCATTCCTTGCAATCAGAACTTTAGCTGCAGCTAATTTTACCTGCAGAGAATCAAAATGAACAATGCTCTAAAGACAAATTTTCAAAGGTAAAAGTTTATAGCAGTTCCCAATGGAATTAATCCATATTTGCTATCATAAAATTTAGAGTTACTTTTGACCCTCTTATTGTGGTGAAAAGTCTTTTGCTTTACTGGACTCGCAACCTTTCACTATAATTTGTTCATTAGTATTACTTGGAAATTACAGGAAGCAAAAGAAGGAATCCAACCACAAAACACTTCTTCTTTGATGAATATATTCAACAAAACACTTGTCTCCATCCCATTATTGACATACTGTTACTTGGAGAGAAACCCATGAGCTCTAAGCTATGACTTTGTAATAGATTTGTCTAAAATCCTTTTTCTTCTGACAATTTTTTGTGGAAAACATAAGAATAATTGATAAAAAGAGAAAAGCAGAAACTGGAAGAATTCCTTCTGTAAGTCAGGCTTCTATTCATAAATGCTGCCTGTGACGTATTATGCTCTTTATTTGAGCTGTGCCTTTGTATTTTTTTAAGATGACATATAGGTTTTACTGTCACAACAGTTCAGGGTGGGTAGGGGGAGTTAAATTCTGAAATTATATTTGTAGGTTCTTGGAACAAGTTTTTGGATATGGATCACAGCTGGTGTCAATTTGGTTTGCGGTTTTGGTGCAGCGGGTAAGCTCTACAAAAGAATTGAAGATTTGAGTATTCATAAATAGTGAAGAGCCACAGACACTTTGCTTTAAAAGAAAGTGGAAGGGAAGTTGTACGAAGTAAGAAAGAGCAGCAGGATCTAATTACCTAAGATTTGTATCTGCTTTTAGGTATGGAAATGGTGAAGAAAAGAGGCAGAAAAGGAAAACAGACTTGGGGGTGGATTTTTTTTGTTTGTTTGTGTGCGGTAGTATTTCAGGCTACATTTTCTTGGTTTATGAACTACTGTCTCTGTATGTTCCTGTGTATTAAGCCCTGTTCTGTTAATAGCAGTATTGTACCAGATATATATTCATATTTTTTCTCATAATATGTTGTTTAAGGATTATAGCATAGTTTTTGCAATAAAAAAATAGCAACTTTACATTTGCATAAGGACTTATGTTAAGATTCCATGCTTTTTCAAACAATTATATGGATTTAGAAATATATAATATCTATTTTTAAACTTATTTTCTTAACATTTGATCCTCTTCCAAACAGAATTAATCTGTGTCTAAATGACTGTATGCAGTCATTTATATACAGTCTGAGGACAGATTATTCAGGTGTTTTGTATTCTCTGTTAAAGTAAATTCTAATTCATTCTTTTGGAGGCAGAACTCGGTCCCATAACAAGGGGAAAACCTTCATGACAGATATTCAGCTGCATCTAATACATGTTTAACATTATTATAGCAGTATAAGGGATGTAAAAAAGTAATTTTCCTTTCCTGGAAAATGCCATAAGACTGTCTTAAGATTCCTCTAAGCAATGCTACCTATGAAAAACTATCCCAAGGAGCAAACCAGATACCATGGCTCATGACAGAGTGGTTTTGGAAATGTTTCAATGAATATATTCAATTTAAGTACTGTTTTGTTTTGTAGTTTACATAAATACTTTGACAAAATGATACAGGTAGATAAATCACAAATTGTAGTGGTTTTATAAGCATTTAATTCTTAATTTTGGTCCTGATTCTTCCCGGTTTTCCATGTTGTGACACTGTTGAAGTATTTATTGTGCTTTTTACTTCCCTTTTACTTAAGCTTAATAACTGTCTGATGTAGATGATAAACAAATTCAAGTATCTTATTTAAAATTCTGAGCACAGTCAGACTATTTGGAATTTTTTCTCAGAATTCAGGGGAACTAAGAATTTCCTCTGTGTCCCCCAAACCAATGCCTTTATGCCCTTGCTACTCTTTCTGCAGGGCTGTTTTAGCTAAATGCATGTTCTGAATGTCAGACTGACAAATAAAATACTTTCTGATATAATGTTATCACAGAAACAGCCATGAATGAACTTTGTTTTAAGAAAAAAAACCCCAGCACTATGGTTCCTAGGTCTGCAGTTATTATCTCAAAATACTTGTTCATTATCTCCCAAAACAATTATTTCCTTTGTTGTACGGAAATGAGTCTCCTGCGTAAGACAGTGGAAAAGATCTCCTTTGCCAATTGACTTGAGATTATGCAAGCAAAGTACTCAGTTAACCATGCAGAGCAACTAGAAACACCTTGCTTTCCCAAGAAAATGCTTTAACTGAAGGGCTTCACAGATTTAGTCTATTAACAAGAACTACAATGTATTACAGTAACTTCGTTACTTCCAAGGTAGGTTTGAACCAAGTGTTTCATCTCAGGAGTAATGAATGATGCTTTAGAGTAACAGGCAGCTCTTATTTTTCTCCATAGTGATATTTTGGTGGAAGTGTACCAAAGACACTGTGAAATTATGCCACAAAGTACAGAAAGTCTTCCAGGAAGCAAATGAATAAGCTTTGCTGTGTGAGCGTAGAATAAAACCCATTAAAACCCATTAAAGGAACCCAAACTGTAGACAGAAGGTAAAGAAGGATTGATTTGTTGTAGCTGTGAAGGCAATAGAATGTCCATTTATTAATTAAAAGTACATTTTATGTATTGTGATGTGATAAATAGTTTGACTGTTTAGGTTAATTCCCTCAGAAATGCACCTAAGGCTATTAACACTGATAAATTATGCACTACTACTTTTCAAATTTCTGATAGACAGTCTTCACAAGTGTGGTCCACTTTATCTTCAATTTTAAGCAGCAGTTTTGTCTAATCATATTCTTCATTTAACTATTTCCACTAAAAGCTTCTTGGCCAGAAAAAAGCCAAACTTTCACAGTTTCAGCTCTGCTCTTTTTCCTTCTTTTCCTGTCAGATACCCACGTATATGAAACACAGTTTCCTGGTTTGAAGGACTCCAATGAAAAGAAATAATATACTTTAACTATATACTCCTTTGGCTTTATAATCCCTTTAACATGGGGGTGCTAAACCAAGTAACCCCTGCATAAACTAAATGTTTAAAATCTGACAATGACATTTTTAGATATAAATAAATACAAAGAGAATACTGAAGGTATATGTGCATACAGTCATGTGAAAATATATTAACCTGCTTCTTCTAGTAGGGTATTAACTAAATCAGCTGTAGGTGAAAAACACAAAATAATTTTTGTAGAAGTCCTGTGTCTTTGATTATGTAATGTTTGAGCTTAATACCTCTTGTACATGCATACATAAATACAGTGTCTATATTCTGATATAGACATATCTCTATATATTCTATGTATTCTGAGTACTTAGCACTGAGCCTATTTCTGAAAATCAGGCAACTATGTAATAACAAGTTAAAAAAAATCAACTTAATATATTCGTCATTTTCTGTAAATTTGAATATGTGATCATGTGTATACCTGAATGAGTGCATATGCTTCTGTATGTGTGTGTTCTGAAAAAAATAGCTTTTTTTGTCACTCTGATGATGATGGTGGAGGGAGACAAATACTTTTCTCCCACCATAATTTCTAAAGGCATTTAAAGGGTTCATTGTTTCAAGTCAAAGAGCTATTCATAATAAGTTCCAATAAAATGCAATCCATTACAATTTTACATGAGCAGAAGCTTTCAGCTTCTGCATATTTTGTCAGGAAGGCAATTTAAAGCTTATAAACACAAATCACATCTTTGGGTTTTAACCACAAAACATTTACACAGTACTGACCTACCACCTACAGTGTCTCAATATACAGCCAAGAAGTAGAACACTCCACCTGCAATAGCAGGCAGGACAAGGAAGCAAGGACCTGGAGACAGCATTTTCTTTTGGGGCAGACCAGGTGTTGAGGTACCTATTCAGGAATTCTCAGAAGACTGGGAGAGAAAGGGATGTTTGTTTCCTTGTGTTTATATCCATTACCAAAATATTTATTGGATATAATAATTAAAACAGTTATTTGGTCACAGACATATTTGAAATAGGTTTCTAAATCCAGGAAGAAGGTCCCTGGGACAATTTATTTACCCCTTTTCCCCCACCTATATTCTCTACTGATGCTTGTGAACTAATACCTACCTTGACTAGATCCACAATTGCTATAATACCATAACATCTCTGATCACTAGCTGATATGGCATAGTCTGTGAAAAAAAACCTCTAATGCATAAAGGTCAATGACTTTAAAAAAAAAATGTAAAGAAATATTATTCACTCCATTCTACTGGAGGAGAATTGAAGCACAGAGGTGGTCTATTGTTTGCCCAGGGTTACAGAGGTTTAAACGACTTACTCAAGAGAGTCTGAATCAACCATTTCTGTGGGCTAGTCTGTCTTAATGTGCAAACATTACTCTCTTTTTTCTTAGTATTTCCTATTCTGGGAATCTTGAAAGAACAGAGAAGATTTGTCTTGCTAGGGAAATGGTATTCATAGACTCATGAATCATAAGATAATCTTAAATGGACTGGATGTCTGTAGGTTATCTGGTCCAACCCCCTGTCCAAATCAAGGCTGACTCAGAAGTAAGATTAGGTTAGTTAGGGCATAGTACGGTCAAGTTTTGAAAGCTCTGTGGAAAGTCCACAGCCTTCCTTGACAGCCTGTCCAGCACTCAGACATTCTCTTGATGAAGAATTTTCTCCCTGAGTCCACTTGCAATATCTTGTGCTGCAACTTTTTACAATTTCCCCTTGTCATTTCATCATGCATCTCTGAAAAGAGGCTGCCTCTGTTTCTCCATAACCACCCTTTATGTACTTAAAGACAGAAAATAAATCACCTTTTAACCTTCTTTTTCCCTAGCTAAATAAACACATTCCTTCAGCCTCTCCTTCAGCATCTCATGTGCTCCAGCCCCTGACTATTTCAGTAGCCCTTCTCTGGCTTTGCTCCAATTTGTTGGTACCTCTTTTGTAGTGGGGAGCCCACCACTGACTGTGGCACTCCATATGTGAGTGCACACACAAGCTCTCGGGGGAATAAACACCTCCCGTGACCTGCTGGCTGTGTTTTTGCTAATGCAGTCCAGTACGGACTTTGTTTACCTCTTGTTGTGCATACTGTCGACTCATGTTCAACTTGCTGTCCACCAGGATCCCAGGGCTCTTCTCTGCAGGGCTAGCTGTTTTCCAGCCAGTTGGCCTCCAACTCACATAGATGCAAAAACAACACTTCCCCAAAAAAATAAGGTAACTAAGGGCTATATGAGATCACAGAATCCCAGGTTGGAAGGGACCTCAGGCATCATCTGGTCCAACCTTCCTAGGAAGAGTAGAGTCTAGACAAGATGACCCCGCACCCTGTCCAGATGACTCTTGAAGGTGTCCAACATGGACAAGTCAACCACTTCCCTGGGGAGATTATTCCAATGGTTGACTGTCCTCACTGTGAAAAATTTCCCTCTGGTGTCCAATCAGAATCTCCCCAAGAGCAACTTGTGTCCATTCCCCCTTGTCCTCTCCATGTGACTCTGTGTAAAAAGGGAGTCTCCATCTTCTTTGTAGCTACCCCTTAAGTACTGGTACATGGTGGTGAGATCCCCTCTGAGCCTCCTTTTCTCAAGGCTGAACAAACCCAGCCTATCCTCGTATGGCAGGCTTCCCAGTCCTTTGATCATCTTGGTGGCCCTTCTCTGGACCCCTTCCAGCCTGTCCACATCCTTTTTGTATAGTAGGGAGCAGAACTGTACATGTTCTGATACTGTTTGTTTTATTTTAGGAGAAAGAAGCTATCCAATACCATCTCAACATGGGACTGCAGTCTGACAATTACTAAATATCCTGTGTTTCCCATTAAGATTAAGGGAAATTTCAGGTCTCAAAACCTTTTGATTGTAAAAAGAAATAATAAAAAAAGATGTCTAGAAAACAAAAATATCTTTGTAATAGGAAAGTGGATAACTTGCTAGTAATTGTAATGTATAGTGATGTATTCTTTATCAACAACATTATTTTATTCCAAACTTTCACAGGTCAGGAAATTGTTTTAAAAATTACACATTTACTGTTACCTATAGTTTGAGTCTGTTTCCACGTCCCTGGGATTTATAATTCCCCCAAAAGTTTTTTACCCCTTTTCTACCATTAAATTGTTATCCGCTCTCCTGGTTTTTTTGGTGTTTGGTGTGGATTTTTTTTTATTTAATTATTTTGGGTCCATGTACTTTTGGCGTTCTTAAATGGCTGCATATTGATTCTGGAACTATTAGCTGTTACTAGCTTGTTTGCACAATTGAGTCATGGTCCCAAATGAACATTTTGTGTTATGAAATGCTTTTCAGTGTATTAAGGAGCCAACCAAAAATGAAAGGGAATGATTATTCTAAAACCTTTTTCTCATTTGATATTAGCAAATTGTTTCAAAAATTCACATCTTCTTTTCTGTGCACAAACTGCCTAGAAAAATGAGTCTGATGCCAGCTGGAGTGTTTTAAAGCACATATAACTCTAACCTTTCTTAATCTAATTTACATTTTTAAATGTTTGTGGTTCCAATTCAATTCATGCTGATCCTGCCATGGAAATGTGGGAGGACAATGTTTAAAATAATAATAATTCTTTCCTCCTTCAGACAGCCAAGCATAGAAGAGGAGAGTTCAGAGTATGTTGGGAGAAGAAAGAAAACAGGCCTGGATTCACTAATTTTTTTGCTAAAGTAGAGCCGCATACAGAATCAGGATATTCACAGTAGAGGTTCTGGAACAAGCACAGATGGCCTGATAAATAAAGTAAAGAAAGTAGTGAGAGAAAAATCAAGCTACTTCCATGTTGTAGAACGTAGCTGCGGAGGGAGGAGATGAAGAGACAGAGCCATTACCGCTGGAACAGAGACGTTGCCATGGGAGCAGGGATAAGGATAGCTGGCACCCTGGAAGCAGTGACTGGGGGACAAGAACACAAAAAAAGAGGCGTAAAAACTTGGAATGCTCTATATATAGGGGACAGACTCTCCCTTTGCTGGTGTTTTAGGAAGCCTGAATTGCCTTATTCCCAATCTATGTAATCACATGTATAAGGGGGCCAAAGCCAGAAATGCAAAAATTTGCAAGAGGAATACTAAGAACCTGTTACAGAAAAAGTAGGTTTTTCTGACCAGTTTGGAATTCATAGTTCTCTATTACCTTTGCACTTATTTAAAAATATACATAGTATGTGAGATGCAAGGTGAACATCCATGCTCACAGGCTGATACCTTGTGGATCACTAAGGAAAAGACAGAAACATTTATCCATGGGAACAGAAGGTTCATTTTCTTCCTTTGATAAGTCATAGATTGGCTTACAGGAGTGTAGTTACCATTCTAATTCAATACAATACAATTCTATGAGAGTTTGACTTAGGGAGATATATAATTTTTAAAACAGTAAAATATAGCACAAAAATTCAAACACTCTCCTGGCATAATGGGACATAAACTTGGGCCAACAGGGATAAAATTTGCTCTAGGATTTTACCATGGGTGTTTTAGTTTTAAAGTTACTTTAAATTAAGTTGCCATTTCCGGTATACAAATCATGTATTGCAGTTTCCTGTTTTCCCAAACAGCAGGTATTTTAAATAGAAAATATCAGCAAAGGAACTTTTCTACCCTCTCTCTCTATGTAAAGAATAGAGGCACTGATGGAAGAAATGGTTAAATTTTTGCAGCATAGTTAAACATAAAACTTTGGACCCTCTGCGCCGTGATTTACCTGCAAGATTTTGTTCTATTTCTTCCCCACAAGTCTGTCTTGCACTCATTTTCTTTCATTCTACGGTTCAAACTCTGTGACCAAAACCCCCACATTGTAACCTTTTTTGAAAGGGTGTATTAATAAACACAAGCAGGACTTGTCAGTGCAGCAAAAAAATAAAACTGCCTGTTATATGCAAAGTACATCTTTAATGATGTTTAAAAAGGAGCTAAACATCTCAATGGGAATTCTTAAAACACTTATCTCTTAGGCCCTTATTTAGTTTTGCGAGTCTTTGTTGTTTAACAAGCTGGAGAAATGGGTCATCTAATGTTATATTAATCAGTAAATTAATATTTTAATTTGATTTTCTTTATAGTTGAGATGCTTGCGGCATCTCCAGTGTTTTCTCTCTCCATACGCTGATGTTAAGCAGTATCATTATCATATCATACCTTGGGGTTGCGAGATAACAGGGTCCAGTGATAGCTCTATTCTTAGGAGAGTGGGAGGTTTATGATGACACTTATACATTTTAAATTGCACATGGAGGCTCCCATGTAATGAAATGTCTTACAGCTGAGTCATAGACTTTTCTGCATTAGGCTTTTCGGTTCATATGCTTGAAACCGCAGCTTTCAGGTCCAAGCAGGTGTTATATTTTGCCAATGTTTTGAAGCTATCTTTACAGTGTGCTGGGGTAAAAACCTCACTCATTCTTTTTCCATGAACAGTCCTATTTTGAAGGTTTTTGATAAGCTGCAAAAGATATGACTATCAATAGATGAAAATAAAAGGAAAATGAATTCATTTTTTTGAAGGTTAAGTTTTAGTTTAATATATTTTTTACAAATATTCAGTAAATCAAATGCAGAGGAGACACAAATTTTATTTAGCGTTATGAGCTCTAGTTACCTTTTCGAAATCTGCTTGGAAAATCAGAATTTGTGATTAGATCAGGCCAGACTGTCCCTGGCCCTTACATGTCTATACAACAGCTCACAAAGAAAATGGTCTCCTTTTTGCTCTCTTATGCATGACCTTATAACAGGTCAAAATAGTGCTAAGATGGAAATGGTTCACAGGTCACTGTTAGGTGAGTACAAAGGAAGAAAGTCTTTGTTCATTTTACCTCCTTAGACAGTCACAATCTGACCTTCTCACCTTCTCCTTTCCCTCCAGACTCCATAACTGAGGATATTTACTGCGTCAAAGATCCCAAGCCCAGTACAGGCCCCCTCCCTCTGTTACAAATACACAAATTACACGTTCTAGTGCATGTTCGCTCTGGTCCAATGGTAAGCTACATGTCTGAGTGAAAATATATGCTTGGTGATACTCTCACATACCAAGGTCAAAGCAAATCACATTCACACATTCTGTATCACAGCTGGTTTGCTGGCCATACTTCAGCACATGCACCATAACCATACATGACTGTACAATAGCCAATACTTCATTGTTTCTTCAGCTTCACTGGTTTTGTAACATGCTTATTCACAAAAACGCATCCAAATGCAGGTTCTGTTTACACTCATAATTATGCAAGTGCAAGACTGGCCCAGTAGGAATGTGAGCATGGTGACGCTTTCCTTCTCTCCCTCTCTCACTTCTTTTTTTTTTAAATCTTTCTAAATAACTTAAGGCCTGGGATGTGAAATGGCATTTTAAACATTGCATAGCATGGGAGTCTAGGTTTGGGGACCAAGTTGTGTCTGGCAACCCTTAGGTGTAATCAGAAGCTTTTTATCCCATCTCAGGAGAGTGCTATCAGCTTTCCCAAAGATAAGTCCACCTGGATTCATAGAATCATAGAATATTGGTTCGGAAGAGACCTCTAAAGGTCCTCTAGTCCAACCCCTCCTGCAATAAGTGGGGACATCTTCAACTAGATACGGTTGCTCAGAGCCCCGCCCACATAACCTTGAATGTTTCCAGGGATGAAGCATCTAACACCTCTCTGGGCAACCTGTTCCAGTGTTTCACCACCCTCACGGTAAAAATTTCTGCCTTGTATCTAGTCAAAATCTATCCCCTTTTAGGTAAAAACCATTACCCCTTGTCCTATCGCAACAGGCCCTGCTAAAATGTTTGTCCCCATCTTATAAGCCTCCTTTAAGTACTGAAAGACTGCAGTAAGGTCTCCCCACAGCCTTCTCTTCTCCAGGTTGAAAAACCCCAACTCTCTCAGCCTTTCTTCATAGGAGTTAATCCCTCTGACCATTTTTGTTGCCCTCCTCTGGACCCATTCCAACAGGTCCATGTCTTTCCTGTGATGAGGACTCCAGAGCTGGACACAATACTTGAGGTGGGGTCTCACCAGAGCAGAGCAGAGGGGCAGAATCACCTCCCTTGACCTGCTGGACACGCTTCTTTTGATGCAGCCCAGGACACGGTTGGCTTTCTGGGCTGTGAGCACACATTGCCAGCTCATTTCCAGCTTTTCATCCAACAGTACCCCCAAGCCCTTCTTTGCAGGGCTGCTCTCAATCCCTTCATCCCACAGCCTGTATTGATACCAGGGGTTGTCCTGACTCAGGTGCAGGACTTTGCTCTTGGCCTTGTTGAACCTCATGAAGTTCACATGGGCCCACTTCTCAGTCTTGTCTGGGTCCCTCTGCATGGCATCCCATCCCTCAGGTGTGTCAGCTGCACCACTCAGCTTAGTGTCACCTGCAACCTTGCTGAGGGTGCACTTGATCCCACTGCCTGTGTCATTGATGAAGATATTAAACAGCACTTGTCCCAGTACAGACCCCTGAGGGACACCACTTGTCACTGATCTCCGTCTGGACATTGAGCCATTGACCACTACCCTCTGGATGCGACTATCCAATCAATTCCTCATCCACTGAACAGTCCACCCACCAAATTCATACCTCTCAATTTAGAAAGAAGAATGTTGCAGGGGACCATGTCAAAGGCCTTGCAGGAGTCCAGATAGATGACAACTGTAGCTCTTTCCTTGTCCACTAATATAGTCACTCCATCACAGAAGGTCACCTGATTGTTCAGGCAGGCCTAGCCCTTGATGAAGCCATTCTGGCTGTCTCGAACCACTTCTCTGTCCTCCATGTGCCTTCACATTCAGTCAAGCTTGAGGCCAAAAATGATGTGTGGACTGTTGGCTGGATGACCGCACTAAAATATTTTGAAGTTAAAATGAATGGAAGAATCTAAATTAATGTGCTTGTTATCCTAACGCAAGAGCAATTGAGTTAATACGCAAGAGCAATTGAGTTAATAAGTAATTTTATAATATAAGATCAATGAAAAATCTTGTGACGGTTCATTGAAAACTTGTGTGAATATTCACATTAGGTTCGATTGGTACTAGTTTCCTCTGAGGGAAGTACTATATTTCACCCATTTTTTCACAAAAGCTTATAAATAGGGTAACAAACCTCTGAATAGATTTTGAACTAGGGTGAAGTTCTAAGCCTACTTCAATGTTAACATCCTTCTGAATGAAAGAGTAAATTTATCCCAGTTTTAATATGGAGGACTTTTAGACAAGTTTGAAACTTTGGAGGTGTTTGGCTTCATTGTGAACATTTCTCACATCCCTAGCTATCCTGTTGTCAAGGTCACCACTTGCCAGTATCAATGGAATGAGATTTTTCTTTCAGTTACTCCTCACTGAAAGTTGCGGGGACAGGTTTGACTGCCTATACAATTTTGAAGCCCCACAACAGATAACATCTGTCTTCAAAGACAGTCTCACCAGCTCCAGAAGGCTCAAGTGAATGGAATACATAAGCAAGGACAGCAGAAGTTGTCTTAAAAACGTGGGTGCTCCACAAGTGAACGTGCATAAGAAAAAAAAGAGGGAGTCTGCTTAAATGAAACCAAATAACCTAAGGGGTCTGGCTACACTCTCATTTTTATATCACATGATAAAACAAGTTAGCGAAGAAGCTGCTTGCTTTAGCTACTTAAACAATATATTGAAATTCCAGTTCTCCTGTCCCAAAAGCACAGCAACATTTTTTCCCTCTATTGATTATCAGTCCACTTTGGTTGAAACAGTCCTGACTAAGATCAAAACCTCTTTGAAAAGATTACTTTAAACCTGATGAAGTACCAGCACCACTGCACTATGCTATCAGATGGGTATTTTTGGAAAATGAGAGTAAATCAATATTAATAATATAAACCAGAAATTGATTGATTTTGCCATTAAAATATGTAATGGTGAAAAAGCCCATATCTAATGATTTTTGTTAAAGTCTGTCAGTAACATATTAATTAAACTAGATACGTGAAAATATTTGATGACATTTGTAAGACTTACTTGGGTCAACCAATTTTTAAAAGCAAAAGTTCTACCATTAATAAATTGAAGAAGGATCATAGCCGTTAAGCAATAAGGATGAAAGTCACATGAAAGGATGATTATGAGAAATTTGAAAAAAGAATTTGCAGTCTCCATCATTCTCTGTCTCTTACAGTCTAATAAGTTAACTTGTACTGACTGGCAAGAGAGGCGATAAAAACTGATAATTCTTAAAATGACACTAATTCCAGGATGTATGCAAAGCCTTACCAATGCCTTAGCATCTATCAAGGACATATTAAATAACTCAAGATAGTGGATTAATATTGTGTAACCATCTTCAGAAATTCTAAACCATCCATTCCAACATCCTTACTAGCATTGATTATGAACCATTGAATCAGTACTTTATGTTCATTTCCTTTCATTTGTTTTATTTTACACTGGGGAATATTTGCATTTGTACTGCGTTCCTGCTTCAAGTCAAACACACTTTAAAATTCATACCTGCTTTAATGCAATAGTAACTTTGGTAGCCTGTTATTGTCTTTGACAACTATGTCCATCCCCTCCTCCACCCAACAGAGAGAATTAAAAAAAAAAAAAAAAAAAGGGAAAAATTTTTTAAAGTAAGATTAAGAACAAAAAAGCCAGTGATTTGATAATGAAACTAACAGAGAAATAGCTAATTGGGAGATTTGGAAATTATCAGCTAACGAATGTCAATAAAGGTCTAATAATGATTTCCAAAAAAAGTTAACAAAAGGACTGCCAACAAAATGAGGAGTTAGAAAGCACATTACAACAATCAGTAAATCATTTTGAAAAAGAATCAAAATCACTACACAGAACTGAAAACCACTAAGTCAATCCTTATTGTCAAGCCTAATGTGATCCAACGTACTGTAGTGAGGGAATGGGAAGGAAGTGTCTACACCACATGTTGAATTAAAGGGAATCAACCAGCCATTTACTTTCATTTATTTAGTAACCTTCATGATGAGATCATCAAATATATTGTCTCCTCAGGAATCATAGAAGGCTACTACCTCGCTCTTTTTTTTTTAGCCCACCCCTTCCAGTCTGATTTTTCTGTCAGACTATTCGATCTGTTAAATGCATAGGGTTTTTTTTTACAGGGAGGGTTGGTTTTGCTCTGTACAAGGGGAAAAAGATACAAAGACAATATTCTAGCAGATTAATTTTAAATCACTATGAAGGATACATTAATGGACCTCTGATTACAGTATCATGTTTGTAAAGAGTAATGCTCACAGCAGTCTGTGTTAACTGAGACCAATAGAAAACAGTTTTACTGCAAGAGGTAAATAAAAGGAAAAAAGTTTCCTGTTCTGCAAAACCAAAATCAAACATAAAAAACATACGGATTGTACCACCTTACCTATAAATCTAGCGATCACTGCAGTAAACAGAGAGGACTTCTCTTGTCCTTTTGTTTGGTAGGCAAGACATCTGCTGTAGAAGTAGATAGGCTGAGAGAGTCTACAGCCCTAGCTGCAGATATTTATTTTGTAGACACCTAAAGGAAGGTGAAATGGATCTCACAATAGGTAAGAAGCCTTCTGCTCCCAAAGGCAGTTGATATAATTGAAAATCAATGGGGCACGGGGATCTGAATGACTCAGTGGCTCACTGCAGTTCAGTACCACTTATCTGTGCTACCTACCAATCACTTTGTAAAACTTACCTGAAGTTTGCAAGGGCACCCAGAAATACTTCTTTGGTCATGGTAGTCTCCTTAGTAGAGTTCTCTGTCTAGGCAACACTGCCTCATTCTGTTTAGTTCAGAATTAATCTGAGTATTGTTACAGGGCTTAGTATTGAGTCATATTTCCATTTTCCAACTGTTTATGTTATTTTGAAAGCAACAAATGAAGTAAGTGCTTTTAGCTTTGGAGTTTCCTTCATCTACTTCAAATCTGCAAGAGTGCTTGTGTATTCAAAAAACTGGCAATTTTTCTCAATTGTGGCAGTTGGTCCAATAATAGATACTACCCCACTTTGCACATCTTGACTCAATTAGGTCAGAACATTGTGGCAGGAAGATCACTACTTTGAGAGTGTTTCCTTGCTTTGGTGTGTACACAGTGTAAAATTAAATTTGCACTTCATTTTATTTCTAATACTCCTACTCCCACATAGTTTAAGATGATTTTTTAAAAATTGAAATATGAAAGAGGTATCATACAGAAGGGATTTTCTTTGAAGAATTGTGGTTATATAATGTTTCTTTTCATATGGGTAAACTGGTTTTATGTCTCCTGCGCCCTACCTGCTCCTATGATAACAGCAACAAAGCCTCAAAGTTAAAATGAAATAAAGACAACAATAGTAATAGAACAATTAGAAAGGCACCATAGCATTGTTGAAACCCAAACAATTTGTAAAGGAAGAAAGTCACAGGTTAAGTTCTTTGTTGCTTTTTGGAATAATTTCAGAGACTTATTTTTCTTTCTTAAATAGCTTCTGTACAATTCTTTGTAGTTTTCATTTGGTAGCTGTGTTGATTATATATCTCAACAGAGTTGAATTTTGAAAAATTAACTGTTCATAGAGATTTCAATCTTTTATCAAACAAGGTCAAATTATTAATTTTTTTAAGCAGAAAGCTTCCAATTAGTCATAACTGAATTATTCATAATCCATAAATTATCTAAAATAGTATATTACTTTATTCTGTTCCAGATTGTCTGGTAAAGAATTTGAGTTCCTATGAATTTATTCATTGTTTTCATTAGATCTGTGAACAGTTTATGTACTGAACTTCAGTACATAGGGTGATTTGCTGGCAATTTACTTTGAGTATTCACAATTTGTAGAGCATAACTGTTAGCTAATTCATTTGGTTTTGTTTCTGCTTTCTAAATAAATAAATATTTTTTAAATGTGAAAGTAACAATGCTTAGCTGGTAACAAATAAAAAATAATGAATACTCTTTAGGTGATTTTTGATTTCCTTCTTCCTACCATGTTCATGCAAAAAACCTGTTTGAGTAAACATTCACAAATACCAAAATGACAGGGCATGGGCACACAGGAAGAATGGCTTTTCAATTTGTTACTTAAAAGTCTTCCATTAGGTGTCAGCTGCTTACATTTCCAAACATTATATCCCACAATAATGAAAAAAAGACTTCCCAATAAAAGGAAGGCTTTTTAGAATGAACATTATGAGTACCTACTCAAGACTAAGGTTAATTTTGTGCCTTGCATGAGCACTTTGGCTTGCAGATACAGAAAGATCTTGATTTAAGAATGGGTCACACTCCTCAGACATGAAATATCCATCTGTTGTGTGAAGAGTCATACTCAAGAGTGAATGAAATTTCTCTGACCAGATCAGAAGAAAGTAACTGACTATTTTGTGATACCTGATCTCTCCCCCAGCTGTGGAAACCTATTGAAGCAGCTCTACTTATAATACATTTGTCAGAATGCTAATTGGAAAAATGACTTCATTGCGTGAGTCATACAGTCACCTCTGCGGACCTCATTAGACTTAAATGAGCAGACTGAAGGCCAGAGCAATCATTCTGAGCACAGCCATATGTTGGTGAAGAAGATTTCTCAGAAACAGGCTCGTGGCCAACTTCGGGTAATTACAAATGACTAGATGGAAGATGGAGGTCTTGGTGGCAGGAAATACATTGGAAACACTCACATATGTAGGGTGTTCCCTTTTACAACAAAGGACAATTTTTTAAAAAAATCTTTGAAAATAACAGATTTACTAGCTGGTAGATTTTTAAATAGCTTGCAATGTTCTGAGTTAGGACAATGGTATTTTTAGGTGGCAGTAGATCATGCCACCTGAACTGAGTGTAACTGTGTGGTTCTTTGCAGGACAGGCCATAGCACTGGTTGGAAGTCCTTAGGAACACAGAGCTTTTTTCTGGGTGAAGTCATTCTAGCCTGACTTCAAAAATTAGCAGTGACAATCAAAATAAATTATTGGTTGAGACTGCGACTTTGCTTGAGAAGCTAAGCTATATTTATGGAGCTGCCGCTTACCTGCATTTGAGAATTAGGTAGAGCTGGATAAGGGTTTTAGCAGAAAATGAGAACAGCTCTGTCTCCCTCAGCAACTAAAAGGTAATCTCCATAACCTGAAATATTCTGCTAACAGAATAGCCAGATTCAGAAGGACTGAGGAAAATACTGTTGGAAGACATTGGATAGTAAACAAATCTTCATAGTACAAGCTAAACAGAAGCGACATGGGATAGCCATCTCCTTCTGATGTCATGAAGCTTAGGGTGACTTACAAAGCTTGATTAACAAACAGGGAATTATATTCCATCTCCTTTTTCAGAGGAGTAAAAAGTAAATAATACAGTCATTAAGATTTATGGAATAACCTCATCCAAAACAAAATTATTGAGATACAGGCTTTCATGATTACAGTTATCTTACCTTAAATACATCTGTTTTGAAGCTATAGATTAAGGTACTTATGTGGTTGTGAAAATCTCAGCAGTCTGACCTTTATGAATTTTATGTCAACTAGTCATGTATGTCTGAACTTCAGGAAAGTAGACATTTTGCTTCATTTTCTTACTGCTGTGCACACAGTCCTTCTTCTATCTGACCTTGAAATAAACAAGAATGAAGAAAACATTTTTGAAAACTGACAGCTCACTACAACTAAGCAGAAATAAAATAGGAGGCTTTTAAAAGCCGACATTGTTACTACAATGTTTAAACTAGCAGGAGAGCTTCAGAAGGCTATTTTAAGTAGAGCTGCCAACAAGAAGACTGAGAATCTTGACATTCCCATCATCACTTGAGAGACAGAGTTGTATCTACTCAACTCCGCCTTCCTGAATGATGAAAAATAAATCTGAGACATGGCTTTGAAGTATCAACCCCGCCCCAAACTCTGCTCATGTGAGTTATGCCCTTCCAAAAGACTTGTTTCCTATATTATACTTCTCAGTGTGGTAACTGATAACACAGAGGTGAAAACCATTGCATAAAAATTGGCGATAAATTCCTAATTTCCCATATGAAAAGCAACCAAGTCACAACCAGTTTGTAGGAAAACAAGAGGATAAAAACTGGGAAATAAAACACAAAGGCCATTGTGAGAGCCCTCACATCCAACCAATGCATGATGATTTTTACATTTACTTACCTGAGAGACAGGAAAACTGCCCCTAAAACACAGTGTAAAAATAAAAACCCGAACAAAAAACAACCAAAAAACAAACAAACAAAACTTTTTTAATGTGTACAGTAACCCGGGTATCTTCACTAAAACACCTAAAATGTAGAAGTTCCTGCCCTGGTTTCATTAAAAGATTTGGGATTCACAGGACTTCCCTCGTCTTTATTTTCACTAAAGCTCTATTCAGGAATGATAAACATCTATCAGTTTTCATATAATTTTTAAACATACTTCCTAAAGTAATTTCTATGGTTGGCTATGGATTTAGATACTGCTATGTCGCTGATATGACTAATCATTATTACCCAGGCAGGTACACCTTTCTAGTCATCTTCTTCAACTCTAAAGAAGTTTCATAACCAAGTCATCAAGCCAAAAAGCTATCATCTGAAAAATTCTTTCTTCCTTTATTTGAAGTCCCTTTCCACTTCCAGGCGCTGCCTACACCATTTAGGTGATGCCTAAAACCTGGTATGCACAGCTAATTTCGTCCTCAGTGTTTCCAGCTTTGAGATTTTTCTAGAAAACCAACCAAGCAATGAACAACATTGAAGTTTATGTGAACCAGTTATTCTCAATGTCAGCACTACAACATTGTGGTGGTATCGCTCACCTAACCACGGTCTATGTAGTCCCTGTTTGTGGATGTTTGTCTTTGGTATACCAACAGTTCCTTAATTCTTCCTTCCAGGGTCTGATTTCATGTCCGACCTTAAATTATTAACTCCTGCAGGAGTGTGTCCTCCTTTGAAAATGCGAAAACTATCTGCCGGTTTTTGAGTGTTACCATATCAAAAAAAGATGCATTTTTCATAATCACATCATTAAAGAAAAATGTAAATATCTGCATGATAAACCTCTGCTGTTACAAATTGAACACTGTGATTCAAAAGCAGAGTTCTTATTTCTTGAACTGGATGTCCATGTTTAATTTTAGTACTTAAAAATCTCTGTTAGTCATCAGGAGAATTCTTAGGAGAACTTGTGTCATGTTCTACACATAACTTCTCAATGGTATTGCTTTTTATATATTTAGTTCTATATAACTGAACTGTGGCTTGAACATTTTAAAACACAGGTTCAAATATGTTCCATGTTTTGTTCATTTACACTATTTGCCAATATTCCTTCCAATGACAATAACACATTCCAACTGCCTTTTCATGAAGTCATCTTTCTCATTTATTTTTTGTCCTTTTGGCAAGAAATATCCACAAAGATGACTGTTTTCCTAACCTTTCATTATCAGGCAGGATAAACAGCAACGTCAGCCACATGTTTCTCTGAGGTATAGCTTAAGATTATTTGTTCCCAAGACTGTGTAACAGGTAGCAGTGCAGGAGGCACTTTGCAGTTTACTGGTTAGACTTCTAGTAAGCTTGCATTTTTCTGAAGTAGCCTACTTTTTAACAGACCTGTTGCCTGTATGCATTTTCTTCAGGCATATTGCCACTTCGCCAATGCAGAACTTACATTTGAAAATGGCAGGAAGCATTTAGTCCTCTTGCTGGAAAACCATGAGCTTCTACCCAGTGCACTGTATCTGTATTTCCAGTTCTCCGTACTCTGACCCCCCACTCCCAGCATTGTTCAAAGCTCGAACTAAATGAAAACTTCCATTCCATGGAGCAGTAATGCTGCCCACACAGTGGATCAACTGTTAAAGACTAACCTTTACAAATATTTGAGCAAGTTTTATGCTGCATCAGACACAGAGAACAATACACATACGCAAGAGTGAACTCTGCCTCTGATTTGAATTTTTCTTCAGCCTGATCACTGTTTCTACCAAATTTAAACAAACAAGGAAATGGAATGCAAGAAGCTAAAAAGTCATGCACCATTAAGAAAATTAAATAGTTCTTTCAGAAATGTTAATTTTTTCACATAACATAAGCTGTAGGTTTAATTTATTATTAGTTATGCCATTAAATTGACTGAAAATTCATCGTTATACCTTAATAAGCCTATTGTAAGTGCAAAGCACATTCTTAACTGGGGACCCAAAAGTGATGATTCCATAATGTAATACAGATATAGCCTACAGAATTAATGTATATTCCAAGTGTTCATAAAATTTCTAAATATGTGCAAATTAAGAATTGCTAAAATATGATTCTGATAAACAAAAATGTAGCCCTTTTCAATGTTTCACAGATCATACCATAAGCCAAATATAGTTCCTCTGCATAACCCTGGTGACATTTTTTCAGGTTTGATACAGTTAATTTTCTCTATTCAATAGTTATTTTGAGTCTGGTAGTCCAACTTACTTCATAAATCTGTGACATTCATCATGTAACCATGGC
Organism: Phalacrocorax carbo; assembly: GCF_963921805.1. NCBI lineage: Eukaryota > Metazoa > Chordata > Aves > Suliformes > Phalacrocoracidae > Phalacrocorax > Phalacrocorax carbo. The sequence continues at coordinate 136,862,070 of NC_087514.1, forward strand.
ATACAGATACTACAGTACATTTTTTCCTCTTATCTGTCTATCTATTACCTACAGAAGAGCCATACAGCACACGCGCAAATTAATCTATGGGAGATAAAACAATTCCCTCAGATCACTCATTTTACTATATGGAAATTAAGATCTGCAGTACAGAAAGCTTCTTAGCCCTAGGGCTTACAGAGCATTGCCATATGACATATGTTTTGGCATGTATTGTTTAACCATTGTTTAGGACTAATTTTAGTAAAGTTTAATTACATAGTAATAATAATAGTTGTATTTGTATATCCATATACATTTCAAAAGTCTTGGAAGTACTTGCTGTCATTACTAAAAAGTGTTTTGCAACATTTCCTTTCTCTTTTTTATTGTTTCCGCATTACAGAAGTGCACCAAACCCATATCCACTTTTCTTAGCTAATGGCAGTTAGTGTACATTCAGGCTTGCCGTGGAGCCAGTTTGGTCCCATTCCCCAGCTGGCTGCTAAAACCTGCTCCTTCCAAGCTCCACTCCCCACAAGGCACTTATTCCCCACGGCTGCTGTGCCATTCCTGAGAGCCACAGCACTGCTGCCCAGCTCTGCACACAGGTTGTCCTCTCCCTTCAGCCACCCACTGAAGCCTGGACCCAGGTGTTGGCACCCTGGCCACCCACCTTCACCCCCCCAGCAGAAGCTGTTGGTATTTATTTGGCAGAGCAAAGCTTGGCGAGCTCTGTGGCTCTGGAGCTACAGCACAGGGCTCGGATCTGGCCTTATCAGGCTGTGAAATTCCACTGAAACCGAAGGGATTTCTTCCGCTGAGTGGAAAGCATTCAGGGCTGTCAGGATCAGGGTACTACATATGAGTGGAAGAAGGAAAATGGAAATCTTTTCAATGAGCCTGTTTGCTTTGTAATATAAAACCATATAATGAAAGCACATTCACATCATTGTAATTTTCTAATGTTTTATACTTTAGTCTTATTTTTCATAGCAGTTTCTCTGATTTATCCATTTCAATTTTTTATGTTATTTCTTTTTTTTTTGTTGCTTGTTTATTATTCGCATATATTTTTAGTATTTTTCCTTTGGATTTTTTTTAAATTGACAAGATTTCATCTCTGTTTGTTAAAGAGAACCAGCTGTTTTCTTCAAAGATAATTTTCTGAAGCTGTTGTGCGCCATAATTACACTGCAATTACACAGCAATATCCATAAAAGCAGATGAGGATTCTATGTGTCCTTCTGACTCATTAGAAGTTGCAAAAATGATGGATGCAGTCTTTCCTAGCTTGACTATTGCCCTCTGTTGGCAAACCAAAGTCCTGTCAAATTGAGAAAGAACTAAAGCAAGGAATAAGATAAAACCTTTGAAAGGAGATTAATTTCAATTTTGGTAATGGTAACAGTGAAATAATATTGAAGCTGGAAAGTATTTTCTAGGTGTATTTTATGGAGAACACTTTGAGTGCTTTACTTAATGTTTGTAATAAATCAACATTATATAGATTTTTTGCATTCCATTCTCTGATACATTCTTTCTTTTTTCATATAGTCAAATTACTTGAGCAATTATTCTCTTTAGTTCAGTCTCACATTCATGTAATTTCCTTATAATAACCTTCAAACAATTTCTTCTTTTTAAAGATAGGATCAGATTCCATTCAGTTCTGTTTTGCTTAGTTGTTCTGACATGGATTAGTTGAAAAAAGTCATAATATGCTCATATGGCTTTGGAAAACCTTAGATCTTCATGTTCTAACTGTGGAGATGAATAAAATCAGAGAGCTTCTTTCTTCACTCAGACAAAAACAGACCAAAGCCTATTCTTTCTGAATCAACAGACCAAAAAATAATTTCACTCCAGAATCAGTTCTCAAATATTTGAGATGACAGAAGAGAGTAATTTGGGTGGGGAGGGGGTTACGGTTTGAAGGGTTGGGGTGGGGGAGGTGTTTGGGTTTTTTTTTTTCATATTCACAATATTGACTCAGGTGAGCTATTTTAGTCTTGTTAGTTCATTTTCTGGTTAGGGTTTATCTTGGTGACTTCTAAAGATCCTGCATGATGAGCCTAAGCCAAAGATAAAAGGCAGTGAGGCTACCTGCACTGACTTTCAATGGACTCTTGTTCACCCCTGTCAGAACAGCCACTGAACTCTCACTGATCTTGATTTGCAAAAGGGTTATGGATAGGGCAGAACTCCAGAAAACAAATTAGTTTCATTAAGACTCTGGAAACTTTAATGTGAGTTGCAAGTCAGCAGAGACCTCTCAGCACATTAGTTTCCCCTGCATTCCTTCAGTTTCAACCAGACCTGGATCCTGATACGGCTTCAAAACATTTACTTTGTCATGGGTAATAGGGAGCATTCTGGTTTTGTAGCCAACTGGTCAACCAAAGCAAACAAGTCCTGTAGTGACTTTCAGCAAACAGACCCTGTTTAAACAGCAAAGTTAAACAAAACTCAGTTTAGAGGGTCTATTCTGAAAAAAAATGCTATTGGGAAATGAACATGTATTTTATTTTCAGTTGTATTTCATAGAATCATTGAATCATTAAGGTTGGAAAATTCCTCTGAGAACATTAAGTCCAACCGTCAACCCAAAACCACCATGCCTCCTAAACCATGCCCTGAAGTGCCACATCTATACTTTTTTTTTAACACCTCATGGGATGTGACTCCACCACCTCTCTGGGAAGCCTGTTCCAATGTCTGACCACCCTTTCAGTAAAGACATATTTCCTAATATCCAATCTAAACCTCCCCTGATGCAACTTGAGGCCATTTCCTCTCATCCTATCACTTGTTACTTGGGAGAAGAGACCAACACCCACTTCACTACAACCTCCTTTCAGGTAGTTGTAGAGAGCGATAAGGTCTCCCCTCAGCCTCCTCTTCTCCAGTTCCCTCAGCCGCTCCTCATAAGACTTGTTCTCCAGACCCTTCACCAGTTTTGTTGCCCTTCTCTGGACACGCTTCAGCACCTCAATGTCCTTCTTGTACTGAGGGGTCCAAAACTGAACACAGTACTTGAGATGCGGCCTCACCAGTGCTGAGTACAGAGGCACAATCACCTCCCTGCTCCTGCTGGCCACACTATTCCTGATACAAGCCAGGATGCCATTGGCCTTCTTGGCCACCTGGGCACACTGCTGGCTTATGTTCAGGTGGCTGTCAACCAACACCCCCAGGTCCTTTTCCTCCAGGCAGCTCTCCAGCCACACCTCCCCAAGCTTGTTGCATCACATGGTTGTTGTTGTAGTGACTGAAGTGCAGGACCAGGCACTCGGACATTTCTAGCTGTCATAACATCTACAATGTATCTCTTAGTCTGCAGAATTTTTAGATGATCAAAATTAAAGTGTTTCCTTCGACTCCAGGCAACGACCAGATTTTGCTAAGGCTAACAGAAGCAGAGGAATAAATTTTCTAATGCTCATATTTTTTTAGTATTGATAGCTAAGGCAACTTGAATCAAGATTCATAGGTCAGTTACTTCTTGTTTAGCATCACTGACTTGACCTGAAGTTATTTTATTTTGTCTCTTCCCTCTCTTTTCAGCAAAAATCCATTAATATTTTTGATATTAGACTTGCACACCAAGGCACCGTGAACATAATACAAGACCTACATAATGAAAAACGGAAATGTGGAAAGACACCACATTTGTAAAATCCGGAACCAGCTATCTTTGTCCACTGCAAATGCACTGTCAATTTTCTGTTTCTGTGTAGGGCAGTAGTTCATTCAATATATAAAATGATTGCATAATTGCAGAACTGTCAGCTTTTCTTCCATCTGGTGATTGTTGACTGAACTGTGTTGATTAGCTTTCAGTGCAAGGCTTGACAATGGTTCTGCAACCATTCTGCACAGCTCATACCAAGCTTTCTTTGTTATGAGAAACACCTGATGAAGTGTATAGATGGAGTCACAGCTTTTAATCTGCTGGTCTTATAGAAGACACCATTTTTGATGAAGTTGAATTTTTCTGCAGCTTCTTTGCATTTTGCTTCTACAATCACTTTCCATTCAATATGTGGGGAGTATTCTTTTTAACTTAATTACTTAAACCAATAAACCAAAAAAAAACCCCTCCCGTTTTGTTAAAGTAATCTTAAAACAGTACATTTAACGACTCTATTGAATCTCTAGTAGTGAAATAGTGAGTCACTTATCTTTGTAAGCTTAGTTTGAATACTTTTGCTACTGTATGTACTTAAAACATCAATATATAGGAAATTAGAATTCAGCTGCCAAAGCAGATACGTTTTAAAATATTGCAGAGAGCACAAGCACAAAAACCACGAAGAAAATAATACTTGTGCATATATAGCTAAGACAATATGCAGCAGTTAATGCTCATACTTTTCACTTTTCTCCATTTCTACAGAATCTCTACTTTTTTTGAGGCATACAATTCTGATGGTTAAATTGTGACTGCATGAATTGCATAAAATTAAGACATGAATATTACCTCTCTGGATTCATTAAAATGTAGAGAAGAAAAAAGGTAGACCCTAAAGTCTATTTAATCATCAGTCTCTGAAAAGTATGATGCTATAGTCAAATGCAGGCATTTAAAAAAAAAAAACAACCTGAACTGTGTTTACTGGATTCTAAGTTTTCCTAAATGCTAATTTTATTTGTGTTGTCAAATCAAAGGTTTCATGCATCTCATTGCAAAAAATATAAGAGAAAGAGATGGGAGATATATACTCTGGTTATTGCACGCAGGACCTGCAAAGGACTTGGCTTCAGAGATATCAGGACATACTGTCCTGCTGTAAATATAATCACTATCAGGGAGTGAAAATTCAGGTTCATTTCTACGGTAGGTGATGTTTTAGCTTTTTTTAATTTTCCTCAGTGCTTGTACTGAGATGAATATATATATTATATATACATTTATATATATAAATGTTTCTGCAAAAACTCTTGAATAAAATGCATACTGCCATTTAAATATTAGAAACTCATTTTGAAAAAACTGTTTCTGGTTTCCTGTACCTGAAATCCTCAGTAGAAATAGTTTGAAGATGGGAGAGGTAAAATTAAAGTGCCAGATGTTCAGCCAGTGTACATCACTGTAAGTCATTAGACTTGGAACAAGCAACAGTCACTTTTCACCAGAGAGAATGTGGTGAAGATCTTCCCAGATAGTTATATATTGAAAATGTCATTTATATCTATAGATTATCTGATTATAGATGAAAAATGAAAGATGCCTTTTAACCCCTTTTAAAAGATTGTTTTAGTGGGACTAGCAATGACGCTTCCAGATGGACAAAAATCTGGATGCCATTTGGAAGTTCAAGATAGTCTCTTAAATATTTTACTTTTCCCTTTGAAAGTACATAATTCATACCAAAATCTTTTACTAAACTCTGCCATCAGATTATTTTCAGTTTATTTTTAAACTCTCTGTTGCACTGGTGTTATGTATTCAATGATGCTATATGTATGTATAGTACATTGCTCACGAACAATATTAGTTTCATTATTTCTGATTTAGGATTAAGATTTGTCTTTCAAATTCACAGTTTCTGTCAACTGCAATAATTTTCTGCCTGCCTTTACACATAAGATCAATGCTCTTAGAGTTCAGGTTTCTGCAAATGTCATCCTGAAGTTGATGGTATTTCTGGTTCTTTATTGCCTTCTGACATATCAGTACACTTAAGTACAATTTTTCTCCAGTGCCTGAGGCTGAGTTGACTGAAGTGGTCCTTCAGTTGCATTCCGTCATCTGTGTGTTGACCATGACCTTCATGGTTTATTTATGATTAGGATGTTATGTCTTTCCTTAGTCTAGCAATAGTATTTTAACGCAGTTCTTTTTACAAAATGTCTAGTTCTGCAAATACCTTGCAAATTTTCAGGCTCCCATTCTGCAATATTCTGCAATAAATAATGGGAAGCTGGCCTGGAATTTTAGAGAAACATTTCTAGGTGCATTTCCAGTATCGGCTTAGATTGTCACTCACGTTGTCTGCTGTCCTGCAGAAACAGACCAATAATGATCGATCTTTGCCATCTCTGGATCATACCACTGTACTATGAGTTCTTAGATGAGGTCTTACTGTGAGGTCTTTAGTGATCTGGTAAGTAATCTGCTCGATTATGTATCATCAGCCTGAGAATGAATGTATCTGGTAGCCACAGAAAAGAATTAAGCATGAACAGTTTATGCAGGACGAGATCTTTATAGCTTTGAATTTCAACAGTTGATAAAATATGAACTAGATGTCATTAGTGTTTCAGACTATGTATAGTGTTAATTGCGTTTGGAGTTTCATCTAGGATTTTTGCTACTGTTTAAACTTACACTATAAATTGAGGAATGATACTTCCTTGAGCAAAAACCCTCAATGAAATTAATGGCATGATTCATGTCGGTAAAGATAATAAGATGAGCTTACTTTCTAGCTTATTAGTCACAATATGATTGTTCTATCAACATCAGAGGAAAAGGATATAAGTCTTGCATCAATAAAGCTACAGCAGATCTAGAAGCTGAAAGTTACTCGTCCGCACAAGTAAATAACTATGAGTAGCTCCTCACACTTGCATTTTCACATGTGGATTAACAAGAATATCTAAAACAATGGAACTATATTGCTGTCCTAGAAACACAGATTTCCTTCCAGATAATGTTTGCAAAGCTGGTGGCTCATACCTTTCTTAGAGTCACTTCAAAGTTGCTGCCCTTAGGGCTGTTCGGCTGATACTAGTACTAAGACTTCCATATAGTCATTTTTCACATGCAGGTTTTACTGTCACAATATCCTTTATTCCATGCTTCTTGTAAATGCTCTGGATTTAATTCAGCAACTTTGAAAGCAAACTAGTCTTCTAGGTAAACTAAATGAGATGATCATATTACTGCTATGCTTTTTTTCTGTGCACTGTTTCCAAATTCGTTAGTGCAATGATACCTAAATCCTGCATCTCTTATAAATAAAGCATTTCATGTTACTACTTCCTTTGTAGTGTCCCTAGAGGTGTAACTGCTCATAGATTTAAATACTCTGCTGAAGACATTAGCACACATTATGATATCATGCTATATCCAGTCCAACTGAAAATAAATTAAAACCAATACTTTTAGAATCAGGCTCCTGTCCCTGCACAGGACAACCCCAAAATTCACACCAGGTCTCTGAGGGCATTGTCCAAATGCTTCTTGAATATTGCCAGTCTTGGTGCTGTGGCTGCCTCCCTGGGGAGCCTGTTCCAGTGCTGCACCACCCTCTGGGTGAAGAACCTTTTCCTAATACCCAACCTAAACCTCCCCTGGCACATCTTCCTGCCATTCCCTCAGGTCCTGTCATTGGTCACCAGAGAGAAGAGATCAGCGCCTGCCCCTCTTCCTCCCCTTGTGAGGAAGCTACAGACCATGGTGAGGTCTCCCCTCAGTCTCCTCTTCTCCAGACTGAGTAGTATGTGTAAAATATTTAAGTAGGTTTACAAAGAGAAGTTTTCTTAAAGGCAAGAGTACACATTGAGACCTTGGCCTGGCAGTCTGCATTTACTTATCAAAGCACATAATCCCATGATTTTATTTTCATAAATACGGAAAATCCTACTAAATGAGACTTAAGCACTTTTTAAAAGAAGACTAAAGGCATGGTTGCATTTTTTCATTGGACTCAGGGAAAAAAAAGTTGCAAATGAAAATGCCATAAACAAGAAATACATCATCACCTCCATTGTCAACTTTGGAAAGAATATTTGCATTCTTTGCTTGTTGGAAAATTATCTTCTCCTCCTCTTTCTCCCTTGCCCTCCTTTGCAGGTCAGCAGTAAGCAGAAGGATCACTCCAAGCCTCTTTACGAGACTTGTGTGGGTGTGAATATGTTTTTCTGAGCATGAAGGCCATACCTTTTTTTGGAGTAGCAGCTTCCACACAACGTAGATGCTCTTGCAGGAGTCCCAGACATGGATATGTTTACTCCAGCTCATAGGTTTACACTTTATCTGAATAAACTCATCACTAGTATTAGGAAAGATCTGCCTATCTATAGATTATATATGGTGGATGTGATTAGTAATGCTCACTTAATCTCTTCTATTGCACACACTGAAGATATAAAAGAACGACAAACAACACCACACCGAAAATGCAGAATCAGTTGATCCAGACACATTTATCACAGAAGAATGAAAATGACGGGACACAAGTCCGGTAATAAGTGTCAGAGTCCAAAGTACAAAATCACAGCTAATTTTTAAAGCTGTTAACACACATAACATTTACTCCTCTACTCAAAAATCTGAAGTATTCAAAAGGTTTAAGAGGAAAAGACACCAATAATACTTGATGATTCATTAGTTAGAGAAGCATACATGCTCTTGTTAAGGCAATTAAGGCTTTGGTCACAAATCCTTTGGTTTTATTGATTTGCCAGAAATCATACCCCTGGCTCATTTTGTACTTAACACTGAAGTGCTCTGAACAAGGGAGAAGATAGGTTAAGCAATTATTCTGTGATATCTGCATTAAATTGATCCTTCAGTTTCAAAACACAGACCAGCGACCAAATGCTGTGTTATGATATAATGTGGCCACAGCAAATGCTGTTCATCCTGGACAGAAAGCAAAGACAAAGCTTCTGTATTAATACCTTGAAAATTTGATAAGGGAAAATGTCAAATAATTTTTGTGCAGGTTTCTCAGGAAAGAGCCTTATATGTATAGATGCTCTGATATGTTAGCCATCTAAATAGTACCCTTTGATAGAAGGAAAAATGTTACTTACAGAGAGTGCAATTTTACTTCCATTATAAACCCCGCTCTAAATAAACTGTTGAAATCTGCCTTGCAATCATTAGACTTTTCTTATGAAAACGTTCTACAGTTTAGCTTATTTAAGCCATCAGGTACATGAAAAGCTTGTAATGGAGACTTACCACTCAGTAGAGAGATGCCAGAACCATCGTGGACAGTTCTCTAAATCATCGGCTCAAAGTCCAACAGCTGCCAAAAAGAAAAACCAACAATAAGATGCTGGGCATCATCAAGAATATAATTGAGAATGGAGAGAAAACATAGTGTGGTCACTATAGAACTGCATGCAGTACTGGTCTCCGTATCTGCAGGACATAGTGGAGTCACAAAAAGTACACAGAAGGGCAAATAAAATGATTAAGGGCATGGTGCAGCTGTCTTGACATAGAGACAGCTTAACTAGCTAGAACCAGGGTTACCTGCTGAAACTTGTAGCAGCTTGGACTAAAATAAGAAAGCACTTCTTTATACAAAGGGTAATGATTGTGTAACTTGGTGTCAAAGACAGAGTTAGAGCAAATAACGTGTTCAAGAAGAGATTAAACAAACTGATGGACAAGCAGGTTCGAAAGCAGATACTAAAGGGACTAGGTGGGGACACATCCTCCATTGTCCCTCCCATTGATTATGGATGTTAGGGGAGCACACCACAGTTAGCGACCAGGCTTGTGGGCCTCTCCTACTGTGAATGTGGACCAAGAAGGATTTACAGATCAGTTCCGGTCAAATAACATGTTTCTTTGAGCTATTTTACAGATAAAGCAGGGGACATATTATTGCCATGAAGATTGTCCTTAATTATGAAAACTTTTTTATATACATATTTGTGTTTCCTAGTCAAAAAAACATATTCATTTCAGGAAATTCAGTGAAAATTAATTTAAGCCATGTGTAAATATATTTTAAAGATATTTTGGGCTATTTTCTAATGACAAATAAATTAGATGAATACTGAAATAAATGTAAAATTACAAAAAGTTCAATGTATACTCTTTCTGACTATTATTTTGCCCTTTCATATTAATTTTCCATCTTTTATGTTCACAATATGTTAAAATATGATTGTCTATCTAGAAAGTTTTAATCAAGCATTGTGGAATATTTCAGGAAGCTTATCTGAAATTAATAATTACAAGTTTTTGCTCTAGAAGCCTGCTTCTAAAAGTTATATTAAGAGTACTGAAAAACAGAATAGTGTTGTCTAGTCAAGATAATCTGAATGTTTAAAGTTAATTTGAAACGCTTTTAAACAATCCACATTCTTGTTATTTGTAGGAAATGTTTGGCTAAAACCAGAGAACAATATTCAGGAGACAGACACAGTTCAAAACCAGTAAACATTACCATTGTGTCTCCCAATATAATTGTCATGGATTATGAAACTAGCTCTAAACTTCTTGTGTTAAAAGAGTTTTGAATAGAGGAAACTGACACTGTCCAAAATGTTTGGCATTAAAAGTAGGGCCTACTTAATTTTAATTCACAGCTAAAAATATTCCACACACAGCATAGGGTCTTCACTAACTCAAGAAGCTATTATTTAAAACTTATCTAAAAACTTATCTAAAATTTCCAACACTTCCTGACATTTTAAAACAATAAGATAAGGTAAACATCTTGTCCAAAAAAGGTGGAATATTGCAAAGTTTAAAGCAAAAATATAAGGAAAAGGCATTCACCTACCTCTCTGTAATGCCACTGTAAATCGATCTTGATTTGTGCTTACTTAATCCTTGCTGCAGGATGAACCAATCCTTTGACACTCTCAAATAATCCTAGCTAGTGAACCTAGCTAGAACCCTTACACAGAAATGTCCACAGAAAAAGGGTTGACTTAGTTATCAAGTTGACTGATAGTTTACTTAGTTGACTGATGTTAAATGTATTGACATCTCATGAGATGTCACAGTGATCGGTAATAGGTTCAGACTAACTCACAGCTTCATTCATGTTCCGTAAGAAAAGACCAAACTGCAGGCTTGTAAGATTTACAGATAACTGTAATTTGTTAAGACATGATCATGGCCAGTAACAGAGAAATTATGTCAAGTTTAGATACCTGTTACAGATGTTATGTAATTAAAAACGAAATCTTACATAGACTGGCACACAGAGAATTTTAATCATGGCACTAATCAAGTTGCATATTGTGTTTGAGATTTACTCATGTGATCAAGTTTTCTTCTAAACACACATCTTGCAGCAATAGTTTTACAGACAACAGCTAATATGTGGCAAACTGATGAGCAGTTGGGAAACGTGGCTGCAGCTGAAAGTATTAGTCTTCATATTTGATGATACTTCCGAGTTTATTTTTTCCTAAGCTGCAGAAGGATGAAATCACGACCTTTCTGAGATTTCCCATACATATATAAAGACACGTGAACAAAGGCTGAGGTTCCAGCTTTCTCATTCTGTCACTCCCTCAGCAAGACAAGGCCTCTGAGCAATACAGTATTTTAAGATCCTATTTAAGACTTAAGACCCTCTCAGTATCCTGCTAGAGATCTGCATGACAAAGTTTTCTTTAGTGCTGGTACTTGGGCCACCCTGCATCTTTCAAAGATTACATGAAACATTAAATCTCTTGCCTAGACAGCAGTTTTTCCTCTTGGCTGAATATACATAATAAAACTCTCCAACAGGTGCAACCGAGAGTCTCGCTCAGAACAGCCATCAGTCAAGATACTTTGCTTCAAGAATCACAAACACAAGTTCCAAGTTTGTTTGACTTAGTCAGTGCAAGGACTTGTGGTGTTTATGTACATGTTGTTCCCACTGGCTACTAGTTAATCTGGGTCAGAAAAACAGAAACTTCCAGCATCAGCAGTTTCACAGAATCAATGCTTTTTTAAACTTAAAAAACCCCTGTTTCATCTAACTTTTAAAACTAGCTCTAAACACACCGCTATAAAAAGGGATATAAAACTGCAAAGAGCACATATCTGGTATCACTTAAAGCAAGAATAAAGTGCACTTATTCAGCAAAATCAGGAAAAACTGTTATGTGAGGAGAAACAATGCATCAAGGTAAGCAGGTAACAAATGCATACAAAAGGCTTTTGGGGAGTTACTTTTAATATAGGGGTTTTGTGTGCACTTTGGAGGAAGCAGTGCCACTTGTTAAAATGTGCTCTGTGGGTTAGTCATATCTTAGGAGTTAATAGGGAATTAATCATCCGTACACCAGGGGAGAGTGGTTTGATCAATACTGAAAGTATAATCTTCACTAAGGCAACACATCTAATAAGTACATCTTGAATAAAATTCCTTCATGCACTGACTCATTTTTCTTAAAACATGAAACCAATAAGCATTAGGATCCGTTTGGAGTGAGGGTGATCTCAGCAACACTTCTGACTGGTCTAACCAAAGTGTACCCATCTATACCTCCACAGATATGCAGTAAGCACATCTTATACATTATTAACACAGAGTAAAAATAATAATGGATCAAGAATTAATCTTTGATGAGCAATATGAAGGTCTGGTGTTGTGCCTATAAAAAAGAAAAAAAACCCAACCAAAAAAAAAAACAACCCCACAACCCAAACCTGACATTTATCTAAATTAACAGAGAGAGTGAGAGTTTTCCGTCTCAAGCAAGTAATTAGGAAACAACAATAATCATGCAAGTTGAAGCTATTTCACTGTAACAGTAACTATAGTAAATAAAATTGAATATTTATGATTTTTACAGGATTAATTTAGCTGACGCATTCTAAGATGGGAGTTATTAGATCTAAAAAGTATGATATAAGTTCAAGGACCTCTTTTGATTCCTTCTCCCATTTGTCTTTTTCTTTTAAGAGCTGGATAGGGTCTTAAGTTGGAGTAAAAGACTGGCAGTAAAACCCACGCTTTATTTAGTATATCCACATGCACTTCACAAATGTATAGGTAAGTTATTCTCTGAGTTATCTATCCAGTAGTCAGAGAAATTATCCCATTGATATAGTTTCCCTGGGACCTACAACTTGCTATAATAAACTGTATCACCCTCTGATGCACCTTCTGTATTCTGTAATGACCAGGGAAAAAGAAAGAAGTATAAATGTTGAAAGTTACTTAGAGATTTACAAACAGTAAGACAATAAACCTGCAAGATTTTTTAAGCAACTCCCCCATTTTCATGCCTTGTGAAACTATTTCAACTAATATAGATTGATTTAGTGGGACTGATTCAGTATAGGCAGGTGACCTGGTCCATATTTTTTCATGGAATAAATAGAGGAACAGAGATAACTAAGAAGAAACCATAAAGTCAGTTTGGAAGTTCAGAGCTGATATACTTCTGCCTGCCTCATCAAGACTGAAACATTCTATGCTACTTTGACACAAGTAAGTAACGCTCCTCTATTTCAGTGGAATCACTTGGTATCATACCAGTGATGCAGCTTAGAAATACTGCTGTAAGTACATTTCATTAAAAATGCATCTATTCCTACTTCCAGTGTCTTTTGAATATCTTGCAGTCCCACTCCAAACCATTCCAATGGAAACCCACCACTTCTACCAGACCTCTAATATACTGACCAATAGCCAACTATTTCCAAAAGCTTACCAAGAAATTCTGCTCTGGGTTTCTATAAGACTTCATCCCCCCACTAATTCCTGTATTCATTCATCTTTGACAAAAACTGTATGTTACTAAAAATATACAACCAACATACGTATAGGTAGCAGTACAAAGATGGGGAAGCAATAACTTCAAAATAATACAGGCACAAAATAGACGTGAGAGTTGTCCATGCCTTGAGATGTTTAAGAATAAACCACAGAAAGCAGTCTTGGAGACTGAAGTGAGGGTCTTCAATCCATCACTGGGAATAATTACTTTGGGACAATTGTGTGGCTCTTGCCCCTGTCTGTTCACCCTGTTCATTGTGAAAGGACAGGTAAACTGCTCATTTAACTGAGAAGCATCAGAGATTGCAGCCTGTGTCTTAAATAAAACAATGAAATTGTTCATTTAACTGAATGAGCTGGATTGTTAATTGTGATGATCTATCTGTCTCTGTATTAACAGCCAAGGCAAGGCAGGAAACTCTGAAGGTAGGGTATAGTGGAGAGCAAAGGAAGGAACTGCTATGGCTATCTGAAAAGGAAAGTATTCATAGTCATAAAACAATGCCTGTAGGTAGTGGAGACAAAGACTTTGCCCTCATGACACCTCAGGTGTGCTATACACAATGAAAGAGTTTTATGCCAGAGAAAAAGTAAGGATGTCTGGACTCAAAAAAGATTATAGCTGAGGTTTAATGACGATATAGTTCTGGCAGAGTGTAATTAATGAAAACAGACTTGAAAACCAAGTTGTAGGTCCCAGCTTACCATTTCAGAGAAACACATGCATCAGAACCAAATTACTTCAGTGTCTTATTGTATTTTATTGAACTTTTTAATACATATTATTCATATGATCTCTGGGGTAGTGCTGTTTGGGAAATGGGAAAGCAGAGATTTTAAAAAGAAATTCACAGCATTTCTAAAACACTAAGAGGACTACTGTGAGCATATAAGCACCACTCCTTGGGTGGCTGATTTATTTGCTCCCATGAGACAAATGCTGCTATGCCATTTGTGCTCCACTTCAAACATTTATATTAATGTTTTAAACATTTATATTTATGACTATATACTAGCTCTTAAATGTTCAACTGTCCCAAACAAGTTTCTGTAATGTACTCTTGAGAAGGACTGTGGCTGGGCTGCACACGTGGGAGATGCCGAGCCAGCGAGTCAAGTCAGCTGCAACTCATGAGCAATTCAGATCAGTTTTCGTCCTGCGGCTCTGTTAGAGGACAGGCAGGGAGGTTGTGCTGCAATGGCAGATGCCGACTAAATTGAATCAGCCAGGAAGAGGAGATCACTTCCCATGACTCTTTCAGGTACACAATGCGTGTGCTGTGGTTCACAGGCCTGGGAAGAATAGAGCTTTGTATAGTAAGCACCTGCCATTAATAGAGTGGGATTTTTTAATTTGCAATGACATCAGGAGGCATCTGTCTGTACTGCAGGGATAGGTAAAGGAGCACTGGGACACTTTAAGTGTGACAAGTTATAGAAAGAAGATGCACAAGTTACAGCACGCAAATGTAAAGCACAATGCCAGGGTATGATAGTACATTACGTAGCATTATTTGTGGATTTTTGGAGGCAGCTACAGTTTCATATGGTCTCAAAATCTCGAATGAAAGTAGCTGAATAGAATTATGTTATTCTATTATTTAAGTACAAAAAGGACAAATTATAAAATTAAATTAATGGAAGCAAGTAACAGTGGTCAAAAATCTTTTATTTTTAAATATTTAAGCTGCAACTAGTAACAAAGGGAAAAAAAGAAATGCCAGAAGATTATTATCTTGGTAGTGCCCCATCTAACAGTGTTTTCAAGCCCACGATCAACTTCGCTATCTTGTGCTGTGAAGAGCTTGGCTTGCCAAGCTGAGGTTAATAAGTGCAGTAAGTGATGCAATGCCCTTACTGCTCCTGTTTTCTCAGCAAACAGATGATAAATAGTAATTATCATTTGCTGATAAGTCTAAGTGTGTCTCTTTTTAGATCCTGTATCCGCTATAAACTGATTTGATTCTTACAATAAAATTTTCAAGAAATCAGTCTGTCAACATAATATGACCATGCCATTGCAGTATCTTAGCTTCTAACCAACTTTCTTGTTTCTTCCCTATTTTAGATGAAGACTGTGTCATGTAAGTAATATCATCTTAATGCTTAATAATGAGCTACATACAGAGGGACTTAAACTCTTTTGGAAGGCAACAGACACTTGAAATGCAAAATCACTTTTTAGAAAGCTACAGAAATTCCTGTGTCTTTTAAAAATGGGATCTGAAGTAATTTGTCAATTGTCATACAATGAAGGCACAAATATAAAGAAAAATAAAAAGACCCCATAGTCATTGTTTCAATATTTACAGTTAACCATTTTTTCTCACATTTGTGGCAAAAATAATTTTATTGTAAATGCAGTCAGGTACAACAGCATTTAAAAAATAGAAAATTATGATGTCTGAGGCTCAGCTTTCATTTTGGTCTTGTCAAGGGTAAACATCACTTATAAGTTAGAAGACTGCAACAGGAGGAGAGGATGAAGAATTCTGGTAACTGCCAGAAGCATGTACACTGTAGGAGATATCAGGGTCATACAGCAAGTGTACACTGTACATTCAAACCTCAGCAGTTCTGAGAATACTTAGGCCATGTTTCTCACCTCCCCTTGAGGAATGAACTAAATATCCCCTACTACTTGGAAGGATAAAAGTGTTGAAAGGTGTGTTCATTTACACACCAAAACCATTCGTTTTTTCTTTTTTTCTTTTTTTTTTTTTTTAATCCACAAGTTCAAAACCATATCTTTCTTTCAACTACTTTCTTAAAACCTTTGAGGCTTGGCAATGAGGTCAATGCACTTATGGAAAATACTAAAATGTTAAATCTGCTGTTTCAAAAAGGGCTATTTCCATGCTGATTAGAGTTTCTTTAAATGTAAGTCCCAAACTTGTGGAAAATGAGTCAACATTATTCACTGGCAGAAACCAATTGGGACCCCCCCCTCAATGCCAGCATCACAACCTTCTTAATTTATTTCTAACACAATATTTCAAACAGCTGTCTTGAGATGTCTTATTAAATTTTCCCTCATTTTGCAAAATCTGTATGCCTGAATACACTATACTATGCACTAATTAAGCTATGCACTAAACATGATCAAAAGCCCATTCCAGAAATGTATGGTTGCACCAACACAATGTTTGGGTGGAATCACCTGCCTGAATTAAAACAAAGAAAACACACACCTCACAGACCCCAAATCACCATTTAGTAATCAATTAGCATGTAGTCTCAGTTTAGACTCGGGTCTGGTAGATATCCCCTGAACGTACCTAAACAGCCCAGTTCCAGAGAACACAGAAGAGTTACCTAGAACAGTCTCCAGTTACAGACCTTGAAGTAAAACATCCTCCTTATCTCACAGAGCTTTAACCCTGAGTCTCCCTGAAGTGTCCTGACTATCCTACTGTCTGATGGCCTAGAAGCCAACTGGTTCACCTCGTAGGTGAATGCCCTTGTAGGCGTTCACCACCCTTCCTCCCAAAGCTGTGCTACTGTGAAGAACGAAGAGAATTGATTCCAGGGCACCGATTTACAGGGAATGCATAACTTGTATGCCTTTTATCCATGACAGGATGATGTGAAAGATTGAAATACAGCTTTGAGAATGGACCTGATACTTCTTCTTCAAGCCAAATTCCCTGACTACTGGGTTATACAATTAGGCATACTTTTAGTCCATTCCTGTGGCCTAACACATCATTGATTGTCTTCTGCAGAGAAGAGAGTTGAGTAGGCGATCTAATCTCTAGGACTTTCTATAAAAAGAGAATGGCACCACTATGCTATCAGTGTTTGACCATACTTTAAAAGAAAGGTATGGACCTTACTTAATTTTCAAGAGCAAAGCATAGATAACCACTTTCAGGGGAAAGGTTCTGAGACTTCTAGTCCTGTAAGCACTGAAGAAAGGCAGAATCTGCCATGTAGCACTGTTACCAGCAATTTTGTACCATCTAACCTAATGAAAGGATGGTCATGTTTTGGCAGGTTGGTTAATCTTAATCCCCACCAACCCCCATCTCCCCCTCAATTGTACAGGGCTCCTGACAGTAAATTCCTCATTCTTAGGGCCATGTGCCTGTAAATTTGGCATTGCAGTACCTGGTGCAGCTCGTGTCTCACTCGCACAGTAGGACAGCATGTCTATAACAGAGGCTTAATACTACCCAGTTACACACTTGCATGCCTAAAACTTCTGAATAGGTTTTAGTGGTTCACCTTAGTTCAATTCACCCATCTTCAGTCATCCGTGTCCAGACTTACAAGTGATGCTTTCCAGAACTCTGTAAATCCTGAGACTGAGAAGCAGGAGTTTCTGTCTTTGTCCATTATTACTGCATTATTTTACAGTATGAAATCAGAGCCTGACTTTATTAGATTCTGTCCTTTGCCTCCCATCGCTCCTTAAGAGTGGGAGTGAGAGAGAGCAAGACAGTAATTAAAAAACCCTAGAAATCAGAAGCATAACATTTCCCTTAGATAAGTTCATGAATTTAGACTTTACCAAGCAGAAAAATATAACCTGAAATACAGCCAACATTTGCAATCTTAACTCGTGTTCTAACGTAATTTTCCTAACTAACTGCAGGTCTAACTGCAGGTATTTGGAGCTCTTTTCCTCTCCATTTAAGAGGTTGTCTGCTGTGTGCTTGTTGCATCAGACTAACTTTGCTGAGCTACTGAGTTCCATTACACACACAAAAAGTACACTATCACCTCATAAAACACTTCCAAGCTTCATCATCTGAGCAAAGATATGACAAGGCTGTTTATCAGTAGGTAATAAGACAGATAATTTAACTGTACAAGCTCTAATTGGTCTAATTCACTAACTGACCTCTCACCACTTGATTCACTAGTACAATTGAGCTCTGATAAAGCCTTTAATTGTAAATTGCACACAGCTGTGAGCTGCTTCTCACGCTGGCACAAAAACACTATCATCGACTGTTTCATCTCTGCGACCTGCTAATTTGGAGCATATGTAACTGTTTTTAATGCTGAAGGCTTGACATACCACAAACAGCAGATGTTGCAGCTGCCCCTGAGACGCTTTATTTAATTCAATTACGTCTTTTGGAGATATGTAAAAAAGCTAGGCGAGATGAGAGAGGGCAGGAGAATGTTAAAAATGGAGCCCCTGGTTGAGGCCCAGGTGGCTCGATAGGCAAATGATTGGGTGAATGTCTAAATGATCTTTTTAATTGAGTAGACTGACGGCTAATCAGGGTCATGAAGTGTTATCACACTGATGAGCTGAGTGGAGCCCTGGGCTGCTCTGCAATTAATGCTGCTTTTGTGAAAGGAGAAAAAAGGAAGATAATGTATACCATCTGGCAATTGTTTATGATAAAAGCAGCAGTTTGCTACAAATTCAAGTTAAATGCTATTCATAACATTATTTCTCTGCTGCTGTGGAGGGCAAGGACATAGAGCCCAGGCCTTTGTCTGACTTTCGCATTCTCTTTCAGCAAGAAAAACATTCATTTGCTTCCACGTGTGTTGTTATTAATTATTCGCCTGCTTGTTAATGTATGGCCCAAATGATGCTCTCTTTGAAATGCCATGAACAAGTCCAGCAATCTACATTTTGGATGCTTCATGCCAAAGCATCCAATGAGGGAAAAACAAAGCTAGGGTCTCAACTTGTAGCTAAAAGCTAGAGAAAAGACTCAGTTGTTTTGGTGGCGGTGGGCCCCTGTTTCCCCTCACCATTTCATTTTAAAGAACTTGTCTTTTCGGCAGACACCTTTAAAATTTCAGAAAAGAGCATGTTTTTGAGAAGGAGGGGGAAAATTGAAGGCTATGAGCACCTATGCAGAGAGTTTTATCTTGACATAAGAAGGCTGGGTTTTATAAGAGAGAAAACCAGACAACCAGTAAGACAGGGATGTTCTTGGGACTTGACTCTCTAGCAAGTAGACAAACACCAATGACAGCACAGCACTGAACTAAAAACTAGCATCCCTGTAAGTAGAATACTATTCTGCTGTTAGGTAGAAGGACGTGACTTTCTGTTCTTTAAGTTTTAAACCGGTTACAAGCAGGAAATAATACTGCTGGGGGCCTGCCTAAAAAGGACACCCAGCAGTCAAGTTAGGGAAAATTTAACAATATATAGTGCCATTTATTATAGGTACCCAGAGACAAGAACATGAAGCCTTGGCTAAGAGAACTTACATGTTAAGATCGTACTTATTGCTTACAGATCAGTTCTGAAAATCAGGTGATACAGATTCCCTTCCCAGCTGTGTCATGAATATATTTTATGTCCTTAAGTGAGTCACTTAACTTGTATGCGCTTTACCTAACAGAGATATAAACCAATAATTCCTTAAAAACAGCAGCCAGTTCAAAGTTGATCACAATTAGCAAATATCTAGTTTGACTCCTCTTTGCTTTAAAACTTAAAGGGCTAGAAACACAAGCTCTAGCCCTGCCAGAAAAGATGGAAAGAACTGGACATTGTAAAGTTTCTTTAGTTCTTGGCAGAGCTGGCAGTGCATTTTGTGTATTAGTACTTCCGTTGTGTTTTGTACCTTTTTACCTTGGGGCTGGGTTTAAGGATTTCTGTCACATCTGTCTTCAAAGGAAGATGTTGCAGGACCGTACTGTAGTAAAAGGAGGTATAGCCTCAAAAGAAAAGGACATCTCAGCATCAGCTTCAAGCTTAGATCTTAAGACTTTTTGTTAGTTTTTAGGTTCTGTGGAGCACAGTTGAATACACCACTTGTTACCGGTCGTCACTTTTTATTTTCTGTCCTTACTAAGCACTGTGTACTGCAGGTGCAATATCACTAACATTTGCAGACACCATGTATTCACATCAAAATATAGAAGATAAGAATATGCCGCTTTAGGGATGTCATTCTGCAGTTCTCACGTTTAAATGGTGCTTCCAATCAAACTTCTATGGTTAACATACCCGAGTTATAAATATTCACTGCAGAATCCTCAGCAATTTCCCACCTTCTCCCTGTTCTTCCAGACACTGTAATGGCTGGGAAACTGTTTTCTCACCCAGGGAAAGTTTTACAAGATTCCCATCTATAGCTGACCTGGCTGATGTGGTCACAGTACTGTGACACTACCACCCTAAACTAGAGTAGGCATGAAAGAGAGTGGCAGTGTTTGTAAGCTAGCATACTGCAGTCCTCAGCACAGGTAAACCATGTAGGCCCAGCAGCAGGCTGACACAAGCGTACTGCTGCCACATTTGCTGGAAGATTTGCTGCTCTGTAGAATGGCAGCAAATGTAGGCTCCACTCTACATGTAGACATGCAGTCAGGGCCTCCCTGAGTCATCTATTACACTTTGACTTATTCATACAAGTTGAAATGGTTCTACAATACTCAGTGAAATAAAGGCACATCAAATGTTGACCTGTCCCCAGATTCAGTTCACGGATTTAAATATCCTAAATAAGCCAGCTGAACAGTGCATCAGTGCATCTGTCTGTTTTTCCCTGATCAGAAAACCTTGCCTTATTAAAACAGGTACACGCCATCTTGAAGAAAAAGTTTCACTTTCAACAAACCAGCATATTCTGAGAGAAACATTCTTAAGAAAATTCCCAATTGTGTCTCTTCAACAACAGCTGTTCACAAGGCTACTGCAACACCATTGTAGCGGGAGATACAATAGCTTTTTTTTGTCCTGGATGATTGAAGTAGAATATTGCCCTACTTTATTTTTCAATAAGGGCAGAAAGAAAAAATACTAGGAAAAAATGCTGCAATAATAATACATTGTGAGTTGTGTTGGGAAGAAGTTCCTGCTGAGGGTGTTTTGACAGTACAGATAGTTATCAGATATTGTAGCAGGCAGCTACTCTTGTTAAGACTATGGTGTCAGGCAGAAACATTACTACTAACACCATGCTTTAGAAGATGGCTCAAAATAATACTTAAGATAGTCTTTGCGGGACTTGGAAATCATTGTATTAAGCTCAGAATTATGGATGAATGCTGCTTTATTTTAGTTTAATAAAGGTATCACACTCTTTCTCTCAGACTAGTATTAGACACAATAAAAAAGAAACATTCTTTCCAAGATTTAATATGCTATTTGAGTTCTCTTCTGTAATTACAGTTTCTTATTCCCTTCCTGATTTTTCAGATACAGAATAATGTAAAATCTTCACACATAAAAAAGAATTTGTGGTAACACTTCTATGTATTTCTGGAAGAACTGAGGAATCCTATACTTTACATACATATAATGAGACAACATATGAATTCTACTGTTTTAATATCATTATAGTATGACAGAATTTTTTTCAGGATGACTGGAACTGTATGAATAACTGAATTTTAATTTTGAAGACTGGACCTAAAAACAATATCATTTTTAGTGAACCAGATAATTTGTTTCAGCTCAAATGAAGAAAAAGAGGTAGAATGACTCTGTGTTGGCACACTGAGAAGTCCCCTAGAAGTGTAAACCCAAATTCCAGGCCCTGCATCTAAGAATATTTGAACACTTTGTAAAACTATTTCAATAGAACATATTAAGAGAGAAATTAGATTGGACATTAGAAAAAACTTTTTCACCGAAAGGGTTGTCAAACATTGGAACGGGCTGCCCAGGGAAGTGGTTGAGTCTCCATCCCTGGAGGCATTTAAAAGAAGGGTAGACGTGGTGCTTGAGGATATGGTTTAGTGGAGGCAGTGACAGGCTAGCGGTTGGACTCGATGACCTTAAGGGTCTTGTCCAACCTTAACTATTCTATGATTCTATGATTCTATGATTCTATGAAATATCTTGAAATATTT
Source organism: Phalacrocorax carbo (assembly GCF_963921805.1). Taxonomy (NCBI): domain Eukaryota; kingdom Metazoa; phylum Chordata; class Aves; order Suliformes; family Phalacrocoracidae; genus Phalacrocorax; species Phalacrocorax carbo. The sequence goes on from NC_087514.1 coordinate 136,884,260, forward strand.
GCTTCTAAAAACTTGGTTCAGAGTCCTGTTTCCGTCTAAATAAAGAGAAGTATTATTATTCCTCCTTCCTTCATCTCAGCTGAATGGTAAATATTTTGACTATTGGATTAAAAAGTTTTTGATTAAAAAATTATCGACTTTTCACTTAACTTCCTATTACTAGGTCCTGATGTATGACATTGTTACCTTAAAAGTGAGGTTGAGATGTTGTCCTGCCATATAGACTCACCTTTACCATCCTACGAATATGTCTGTTGGAAAGGAATGCAAAAATCTCATCCATGCCAGTTAAATCACTATATATTTTATCAGTAAAAATATGAATACAGATCCACAGGATTTTAGGATTTAATTGAAACAGCATTAACCATTCAAGTAGCTCTCAATGTTGTTTCAGTGAAGGCGAGTACCTTAAACCTTTATAAAAATCACAGCTTGGCACAATGACTTACAGACTCTTTGAAGGAAAAGAGATGTGAAAAGTAATGATAGTTTGTCCTAAGTTCAAAATTCAGTCTTGAGTGCATTATGCTCCATCCACAGGCTTCCCATGTGATCCTTAGGTTGTAATACAAATAAATAGTAAAACAGACTAAGGGTTCTTGTTGGTAAGAGATTCTTTCAAGGTAGTGGTGTAGCCAATATTCCAATTCTAAAATTACCACAGCATTTGGCTCTAGGTATTGCAAGAGCATTACATCAGCAAGCCAGTTCAGCACCACAATGTTCTTACATAAGGGACTGAATTCCAGAGGCATGGTAAAATACATGTGAAATGCTGCTAAATAGAGTATCTTCCCTCGATAAAAGCACAAGTAGGGAAATGTAAGGTAGACTTACACTGCTACCCCTCTGAACCTGAAAAAGAAGACTGAAGCTTTTGTCATGTTTTCTTCCAAGTTTACTCAGAAATTTGAATATCCAAAATGAACAGTAATGTTAAACGGTGAGAAAATATTTGTGCAAAATGTTTTCAGGCATCTAACTTAGTGTGAATTATATTGTGGAAATGCCTACGTCCCTCTGTTTAGTGTAGACACCTGACTTTAGCCTACTTTAGGCTTCTAACTAGGCTGTTATTCAGAACAACTACATTAGATTACATGAATATTCCCCACGGGGTCAAAATCCAAAAGGTAACTTTGAAACACCTCAGTTGCTAAGTTTACATATTAATTTAATGAATTTAAATTGGGTGGAAAAAGACCAATTATGTTTTGCAATGCAGTGTACAATTCTAAAATAAATCCATGAATAAAAATATCCAAATGTAAACACAGATTGATATAACTCAGAACATCCTAAGCGCTCTTGGAAACATGAGTCTCATACAGTACATATAAACTGTGTCATCATGACAAAAAGCACTCCTGGATCCTGGAGTTTTCTACTGAGTTTGTTTTAACTTTCTGCTAAAATAAAAAGGAACTATTTTCAAAGACACAACATATAGTTAGATGTCTAATTCCAGGCAAAGTCAACACCCGAGATGGTATATTATAATAAAATCTCGGGAAGATTTCCAAAGCCTCTAAAAAGAGATAAGCAGAATTCAACCACTGATAGCTAAGTGCGGTATTGTAACCTATGTAAGACAATTTAAGATTGTTCTTCTGCCAAAAAGGCTATTCCTGACTTCCCACTACCTCATGGTTGTATATTTTATTGTATCTTTCTTTTGCTGGAACTAGGCAAAACACAAAGGTTTCTTTGTGAGATTATTTTTCAGTTTGTCTGAAGCACAGAAAGGCAGGAATGTGTGGAGGCAAGCAGGAGTGCCATGACCTTAAATTACTTTTAAAGTTGAAGAAAACAAAGCAGAAAGTGCACATCATAGTGACTGCTTATATTTAGAGATCAAAATTTCTTATGTGTCTTGGCCCTAGTTAGTTCTTCAGAGGGGCTATCAAGTGTATGTTAGATATGCTAATTAGATACTAAGCATATATAATATATATTAGATATACTTGAAGCTTTCTAGCTATTTCAAGATAATGTGGACACAAATACATAAACACTTTGAATTTAATCCTTAGAAATTAATGTTCTTGACACAGATGTATAGCATTTGTTGAAATTCAAAGCAAATGTGGTTTCTAAGTAACTTAGAAAAAGGGGAGAGGAGACAGAGGGATCTAAAATGCTGATAAGTGCTTACTGAGAAATTCCAAGCTGCTTCTGTATCTATCCTCAATTCTCAGGTACACTGAAAATTTCTCCAGAGTGCCTATTTATATTTTTGTGTGTCATACCTTTTTAAACTGACCTTTATAATCTTTTTTTTAAAAAAAAAAACAACAAAAAAACCAATTGTTAACAATTTGCCTTTTGATTTTTAGCCTATTCTGCAAGACATGACAATACTCAGATTGCCATTACCTTACAGGACACTGTCTCCTCATAATGCAAATAGAGTTGGAATGTTTCTCTTCACTATTTTCAAAACAAGCATATTCATTTTCAGTTCAAATGGACCTAAATTTCAGTTTCCTTCCATATTATTTTAAAGACATTTTTTTAAAAGAAAAAAAAATCCAAAGTATCAAAACATAATGTTTTATTTAACCTCAAACAACATTTTTGCTCTCTCCCGCTTCTCATTCAAGAACTGCAAGCTGACCAGGGCAAAAGAACAATTTGTTTTCCAACAAAACTTCAACCTAAGGTTTTCTGCATGGAATACAATATTTCAAACTGTTTATAATGAATGACAGTTCAGTTCTAAAAAGGCAACTAAATTTTATTAAGTTCTCGTCATAAAATGAATGGTTACAAGTCTTCCTTCCCTGAAGAAAGTGTGTGCATTTGAAGTGACTGCTGTTTCAGCACCTCTGTTCTGCTCACTTTTAAATCCAAAATTCCTATTCACATACTGTAGATGAAGCTCAGATACAGGTTGCTTTCTTATAATTTACCAGGCAGTTTGGGAATTTTTTATTAATACTGACTAGGAATAAAATTTTAATGTAATAAAAGACTACAGTGTATAAATAGAGTGTGTACACTGCTAACCAGATTGCAAAGTAGCTCCTATAGGCAACTTACATTTTTAGACAGAAGTTGGAAGTAAGCAGCACAGGGCTTGATTCTATTTCATCCTAGCGTACAAGACCCACAGCAACATCCGTTCTCTTTCCAGGAGAGCTGATATTGGAGTACAGCTAACAGAAAGCAGTATCAACTCATGTTTAGCCAGTCTGATGCTCCTTGGAAAAGGAATATAATTAAGGTCCCGGCGTAGGCAGTTTTCATGAGTCACTTCCAAAAGGGACCACTGGTGGAGATTACACAAGACGATGTCCTGCAGGGTCCACTACACCCAATATTTGCAGGGAGGAATCAAGCCCAAAGCCTGTTCTTGAACTGCAGTATTTCTTGGCGAGAAGAAACCAAGAAATACCCACATTCACATATGGGTTTATTTCCAGACCACAGAATTTTAAATAACTTTTCAAAAAGTATCGTGAAGGAAAACAAGTGAACTTTTAATGACAAACAATATCTGTGAGCCTCTGTATATTTATGCTACTCAGTTCTCTCCAGGCTTAATGACAAAGGACCTGAATGGTCTGCAGCATGCCATGGTCTGCCACCCTGCAAAAGGTCTCAGTGTGAGCACAGCTCTGCTCCCTGCCTTCACCACCCATGAAGGGGCAGGGGGTTGGCTGGCCGCCTTTCCTCTCCCCTTAGTGATCCTGCAGTCTGGGGATGCATGATTTGCAACAGTGAGAGAGAGCTCATGCTAATGAACACTCCTCATCATGCGGATCTTTATGCCTAATTCATCAGGCACTTTAGAGAGCGATCAACTCATCAACAGCCACACAGTGAATTTTTTAGCTCAGGGTTGGTGTATGCTCTCTTTTCTCTGCACAACTGTGGTTAGACTGAGAAGATGAAGTATATGTTAATAAATGAAATGTTAACAAGACTTCTGCTCACTGACCTACTGCCTGCTGGACTTTTTTCCAATATTAACAACATTGAAGTTAAAAAAGATAAAACAAACAAACAAAAAACCCCAATAAAAAAGAAAATTCAAAATAATTCCATGTACCAATAAACATTCTTTAGAAAAATAATCTCTCCTGATGTATATATATCAATGCATTTAAGGTAACAAAAGATTTCCTGAACCCTTTCTTATTTTTCTGAAAAGTTTTGAACACTTTACCATTGTGATTGCATATGCATACGTCCATTCCTTCCTGCCTATCCCATCTTTCTTGCTACCCAGTACCTACTGGTCTGCTGTCTGCTATGCTCTGACTCTCTGGGATTCTTTGGGAAGAGACTCTCACCATCAGCAACAGGCTGAAGGTGCTGCCAAATGCACAGATGCGCATGCACACGTACACACAGAAAGAGAACAAATTTTCCACTCAGTTCTCCTTCACTTACTGGCTTTAGATCTAACACATTACTACAGTACTTGCATTACTTGAGTCTTCACATGGAATTTTGGAGGCTTTAACATTTCATTTGCTGACTTAGTCTCATTTGTGTCGTAGTTAGCAAACTTTAGTAACCATTCATTAGAAAAAAAACACATTAGGGCACAAATAGGCAATTTATATCGGCAATCTGTATTAGGAAACTAATCTGATTGGCAGTAAAAACTATGTATGCCTGGAAACAGAAATAAAAATTATCCCAGTTGTGTGTCCTGTAGGCTCACCAATGACTTTCAAGTACAGTAAGAAACTTTGGATTTACATTTGGCTTTTGCAGTTCAGCAAAGTGCTCATCAAAAAAAAAAGATATAAAACTAGATCAAATCTTATAGAATATATCCCCATCCTGAAAAAAAAAAAACAACCCCCCCCCCCCCCAACCCTCACAAGGCAACGTCAACTTTAGCTCTATAAATTGCATTAAATCCTTGATTCTCAAGTTTTTCTTGAAGTGCTTATATTCCTTGGTAGATTAATATAGCCTTTGTTGCCATTGTGGTTTTCAAGTATGGCATGGCTGCAGCTCTTTCAGGAAGGAACTTTGGGATGCATGCTTCTCTCAGGGTGCAGACCCACCTCTGATGTTCATGCTTTGGCTGCTTAGCACTGATGGGCAAGGGCAGGTTTGAAGTCAAAGATACTCCTAGCTTGCTGTCCCTCCTCCCCTTCTTAATGCAAAAGTGTATCTTAGACTATACAGAAGTGCTTATACTCAGAGGGACAGGAGAGTTTTGAACCTGTCTGGCCTGATTTGGTATATAAGATACATGTAAACATATATATATATGCATGTGTGTGATTTACAACTTCCTATGTGAGAATATTTTAACACCCTTCTGACAGTAATAATTCCAAGAGCTTTTAGTTTGCTCATGCACCCAAAGATCAGCCTGACAGAGAATGGGGTCCCACTGGTGAAGTCATGATCTGACTTGGGTTTCTGAAGATAGATGACGTCATTGGAAGTGCTCACTGCCCTCCCAGAAACTTCCACTCAGGCCACTTTGGGGTCTGGGTACCCAACATGACCAGCACATTTTTCCACTTGTTGAGCAGTGCCTGACCTTCCACTGTGTCTGAAATCTATTGTGGAGGTGTAAAGATTTAATTGGTACCTTTGCTGAAAGTTTCCCTGAAGTCAAAGGAATGAGATCCTCTGGTCAATTCCAGGTGTTTGAATTAAACAAACAAACATGACCACAGTCCTTTGAAAACTGAAAATTCATAGTCCAGTTTTCATTTTGAAAGGGTTTGGATTTGGGGCACTAAAATCTAAGCATTTTTCAAAGTGTCTATGGAAAATGAAATGATTAGTTTCTGTCAGATTTTAATTGGGACCTGCCGTTACTGTCTAGCATGACCTAGCAGCCACTGGTAGCTACATATAGACACATGAGTTTTGTTTGTTGTTTGTTTGTTTCACTGAAAAGTTTACATTATGCTGTGCTGTCTGTGATTTAAAAACCTTGATCACATTTACAACTGCAGGAATCTTCAGTAAGGCATTTCTGAAGAAGACAGATATAAAATACAAGAATATAAGGGCCTAACAAAAAAAAATTCTATTACTAGTTTTGTGTCTCACAGGCCTTTCTCAATGTGTTCTTTAAAACTTGAAATAACTTTTTATAATTTTATCTGCAGAAGACCCAAGCAGAAGCACAACTGTTTGCAAAAGTTGAGGAAAAGCATTTGAGTCTACTTGGCATCATTTCAGTTCTTTACAAATCTATTACATGAAAAAAAATCACAGCTCCAGGGAGATAAGCTATTGTACCTGAACTGGAAGGTCTGACCCAGATATGGATTGTACCCATTATGTAGAGACCATCAACTGACAAACATTTGAAAGTGTTCAGATTACCAACAAGAATAACATAAAAAAAAAAAAACCATTGGCACAAAACCATATCATAAAACACCTGAGATTTAACAAAGAAGCTAGTGCTGGTTCATTGTGAACAGACATTTTCAAGAGTCTTGCAGTTTTTACTTTGTTTTGTAACATGCTTAGTGGAATTCAAAAAAGCACCTGGCTCTCAGATAAATGCTTCTTTTAAAGAAAATCTAGAAGTTATGCAATGATCTGGGAATTTGGAGAATCCTCAACACTCATCAAAGTTTGGGGGAGAGAATGGGGGTTCTTTATTTTTTTTAAGTTGTAAATGATGAAGGTTGAGTTGGTTTTCAGTCAATGACAGCTGTGTTTGTGACAGATGAGCTATCACAAGTATAACAGCAGTGGTGCAAATGAAAACTGGATTTGCAGGAGAGTTGGGCAGAGTGTTGGGGAGAACTTGAGGATGTGGGCTAAGATGGAAGGACCAACATTTTCCTCTTTGACAAACAGATTTGGGAAATGGAGCTCAGTCTGCAAGTTAAACTGCTTCATAGGTTTTACATGTGTAAACCAGAGGCTCACATGATTAACAGAACACACACAGTCTGAGTCCCACACCAATGTAAACCAGGTGAAGATCTGCTTCATATATGGAGTTATTGATGATGCAACATGCCTTGTGCCTACTTTGAACTTCTTTGTGCGACAATCAGTCAGGGTCATACTAAAATGAAAACATTACCCCTCATTTCCTTCAATTCAGGGTAGAGCTAAAGGAGTCAGAGGAGTCTGCCCATTTATTTCACTAAGGTTTTGTTCAACATTTTCTAGAACACCCCAGATGTCAAGGTGTATAAAGCAACTTAACATACAAAATACCTCTTTTTTGATTATACTAGCACCATTCTGAAAAATATTAGAAGAAAATTAAATTTCTGGAAAAAACATCTCCTTTGAATTTTTCCCTGTGTAACTTCCTTGGTTGCAGTCTTAGGCAGAGCAATAGCTGTGTGCTTTCTGTGTGAGCACGATATCAAGCACCACAAATGTTCAGCTTAGAACTGTCAAGCCACACATAAAATATTGATACCTCACATTGGCAGGGTTAATACAGTGTTATTTTAATTGCAAACACACTGTGGGTGATTAGTCAAACTTGGTGCGTCTTGAATTCTAAGATAAAGATGCCTTCTGGCTGGACCTCCTATGCAATTAGCACTATGACCCTCATGTGCTCTTCTCTGTTATTAATATGATTGGTCTAATATGAGTATTAGATATCATTCATTAACCTGTTGTGAACCGTCTTAGAAACCATCTTTGAATAATAGACTACATTCTTTTTTCTAAATCCATTTACTAGCAGGGAGAGTGAAAAGAATGAAGACAAGCTTGCTCCATTAGACTGACTGGTACAGTGTTAAGCAATATATAGTGTATGAAATTATAAAAGAGCAAATTAAATAACAGGGCATATCTGGCTCATTAGTAATGGATGATCAGGTGCTCATTATGTTGAATTTCCACCCTGTTCAGAAGATGAATGCACATGCCAGAACAGAAATATGCTAACTGACCCTGCCTGAAAATAAACTAATGCACATCTGGAAGTTCACTGGTTTGCCAGCTCACTACAGTTTATGCTGGCTTTCTCTCTTTCTTTTCTTTTTTTTTTAAGCCAGGCAGTTTGAATTTGAATCTTTTACTTGTTGTTAAAAGTGCATTTGCCTACACACTAGTTATTCAAAAATTGCAGACTATTATTAGCATTAGGTGAATAAAAGAAAAAAGGGAAAGCATTTTGGAAGGGAAGCATGCTTTTCTGTGGGGCCAGATCTTCAGCTGGTAGGAATCCAGTACTCCACTGCTTTCAATAGAGTTATGTTGTTTAGATCAGTTGAGGAAAAAGCTCAGTAGAAGAACATTATCTATAATAAATAAGATTGGATCTTTAACAGGAACAGATCATAGTTTTGCTGACTTTCCTGGTTCAATATTTTGCCTTAATAACACTCTGAACTGAGTATTGTGGTTATGTTCCAATGTGAAAACTTGATAATTTCAAATTATTCACCTATCTCACACAAGTGGATGGGGCAGAGTTCCTGGCTTCTGATGTGTGAGGCAACCCTTCCCTGTTCTGAAGACAAGGTCACACATGTGGCAGGGTGATTGCCTAAGAAGGGTGTTGAGGTTTATCTGATGGGTAAGATGAGCTCCATCACAGAGGAAGGGCCATGGATTTAAATCACTACAAGAGGGAGAGAGAGGGTAGGATGAAGGATGCTCCCTGGTCTCTGCACTGCATTAGGAAGAACACACTCCTGGTTTCGTGAAATTCCATGTGCTCCCTCCTACTTCATGGGCAAGGGGTCAGCTGTACTCTGTGTGCTGGCATTGGCACTACTGGGTGCTGGGATGCTGCCCTGCAAATGTGTGAGGTGTAGTCATGACAGCAGAGAAGGATCCTCTCCAACAGGTCCAGCTCACAACGCCTGAGACTTGGCAGGTCAGTGTGAAAGTAAAATAGTCTTCCTGCAAAGGAGAAATCAGTGTCCGCGTTTCATAACGTATATTTATTTGAAGTAGAACTCTAAGTGTCAGTCCCCACTAACATAGGACCACATTTTTTATGTTTTTAAAGGGGATTGAGCCTTCCTTGGTGAATATGTATTTATTCGAGACATTCCTGTTGGAAAGAGTAGGAGGCAGAAGATTTGCTGATTCTTTTCTCTGATATCCAGCATGCTGTTTCATTAAGGCAACTTGTTTTAAATCATGCTTCCGAATTACTTGAATAAGAGCAGCTCAGAGTGATTGCCTTTGACATCTGAGCAGGAAATACTCGTTAAAGAACTGAACAGTATGTCATCATCAAATGAATATTGTGATGTTTTCATGGAGATTTCCTGGGCCTTTCAGAAAGAAAGTCATACCTATTGCTTAATTTAAACATTGGATCGTATGACTTCTGCAGAGGTCAGCTACTAATAACTTAATTCTTAATCATCTGCTAACAACCTGAAGATCAGTTCAATTGTTAGGAATTCTAGCAATACCAAAATTACCACTGTGTTGAATTATTAAAGGCTTGTATCAAAGAATGAGCTTAAGTTGCTTTGGTCTTGTATAAAAATTCCTCTGATCTTTGGCAATCATAATTTATTTACAGCTTCCATACGTTCTCCCTCTTTCACAGAGAAATAGGGTATCTTAAGTATGGCCAGGAGGCACTGAATTGTAGTACTGTAGTACTGTCTCTCAGTCAGAAAGACAGAGAAGAACTGCTGGCTTGAAGGTTCAGCAGCCAGCTTTTCTGTGTGAAAGGCAGGTTATCTAAACATTTTCTTCCCCTGAGAGAGATTTTCATAATATTTATTCTAAAATACAAATATTAGGGCTCTCTGCTCCGTGTGAATTATCCTTAGGTATAGTAAATACAGTTCAGGTTAAAATAAAATCAGAGCAGAGCAACAGCTAATGTTTACATTTATAAAAAGAACATTTGGAGATTATTGCAGGAAAATGTTTCAGAATTTATTAAAAAGTCCCCCTTTTAGCTGGATAAAGACCTTTTTAACATTTGGACTTGAACGCAAGTTGGCTGTAACTGTGTATTGTGGCTTCTACAGAGTATTTCTGTTTAATGTGGACATCTTCCCAAAAGTTGGGACTGGTTCATTTTACAGAAGGCAGATTAATACCAAATGTCCTGGTTTATAAATTACACAGGACAGGTTTTTTTTTTTTCTTCAAATTCAACTTCAATCTATCAGCTAGCATCTTGACAATCCTTTAGAGTCAAAGAGAGATAAGAACACCCGTTTATCAGTGTTACTTGTCTGTGTAAGACATGTAATTAGTTGAAGCGTCTGGTCAGCTACAGTGAAAATGGAACACAGAAGCATTGCAGATTGCACTTAAAACTGCAACATAGTTTTAAATGGTGCAAGACATCACTTTACAACAAAAGGTATATAGAAATAAAAGCCTAAATTTTTGTTTTTGAAAATAATTGATGCTACATTGTTGCTTTAAGCTGATGTCCTCCTGTTGATAATCTGTTGAATTTCAGAACAGAGAGCACAAAGACCTGATTTTCTTTAGAAACAAGATGTAGTAAATGTTCCAAGTAAAATGCTTGCCAAATTTTCGTACAACAGTTCTCAGTTCTGACAGTTTTTATTTAAAACTACTTGTACACAAGCAAATAAAAGGAACATTTTTTTAGTTGCTATGCCTTTCAGTCTCTAGAGATCAAGCTAGCTGGGAGTGGACAAGAGATCCATTAAAGTGTGCTTACTAGTTTTGTAAGGCCTAACTGAAGATACACTCAGATTCTTAGCAGGGTTTGATTTTCCAGCAGCATGAAAGGGAGAACCATTAGGAGGCTAACCAGCTCTTTAGTTAGCGTATGCCATTATTAAACCAAAGTAATATAAAATGGCACCAGACACTTCCTCAGACCTTTTGCTAAAATGTTTGATTTTAGTCCTATAGTTAAGTTCCATCTTCTCTTTATGGTAGATTTTCCCACACAGTTGCACAGTCTAACTATATGGGAGGGTTGGTCTTAATTACAACCTCTACTGTAATGCCCATGGCCTGCTTATTTCCACTCTATAGCATTCCTTGGGAATAGATATAAAATATAAATTCATTCAGTTTTGCTCACTCTCAAGCGAGCTATCTTAAGCCAGACCTGAAAGGGTTCCCTGGTTCTTGGAGCAGAAATCCACTTCTCTGAATTTTTGTTTCACTGAATCAATGAATTCTGGCATGGACACATAGGAAAGGCACATCATTAACAGGCAAAAGGCACTGCCTGCTGATAACTCTAGACACCCGTGTAGCATGCATCCCTATAACCTAGTCTCACAGTGAAGTTCTTTCCAAAATGCTCACTGTTAACCCAGTGTCATGACAACTAAAATAGCAGCAATTAAATTTCCATTGCAAAGAAAGTATGAACAAAGCTGAACACTCTTGTTAAAAAAAAATGCACTGTTCAGATGGGGAAAGTAGCTCTGAATAACTGAGAACTCTGTCAAATCAACATCAGTTCTCATCAGACCACTCCAAGGTGCTTCTCATTGCAATAACATAATGCATTTCAATTTCTGTCACTAGCAGTTTTCCATGCTTAGAAAAACAATGGTACATGATTATTTTCTATCTCTAAAGACAGTGATTTTCCCATCTAGCTCTCCCAACTAAAAACTAGTAAAATTAAACGTATATAACAGCAAAATTAAAATGAAGTGCTAAACAGAAAGTAAACAGCAAGGATGTACTGAGATTGCATCTAAAAATATCCTCTCAAAGTTAAAGACCCAGAAAGTTAGGAGTGAAACTGAAGGTTAGAATGAAAGCATTTTTGAAATGTTATCTATAATGGTTATTGCACTGTCCTACAGTACTCAATTAGGAACCCACTTCTTATATAATTCCCTACCTTAAAACTGCATTACATATTTAAATCCTTTTGTTCATGTCTGCAAGAGGTAAAAAGTTGGGTTTTTTTTATAAAATCCCTACAGGAGAATGACCTTCGTGAAGGTAGCTCCCTCAGATGCTGAAAGGAAATGGGAACACCTCTATCTCTTTATTAAAATATGCAGATAAGTTCAGGGTTTTTTTCCTCTGTTCTTAAGAAATACACTTTTTAATATATGCTGTTATATGATTATGTACAAAGAAGTATATTTTATTTCACAATATGTAAATATGCTGCATTTATCAAAAGCAATCCTCACCAATTTTTCTTTCATTTGGAAAAATTACAACATATATTTTACAGCTAACTGTGCAATATTATTGTATCTAATATGATTTCAGCTGAGGGAAACCAATGAATACAAGTTTTGGGGAAAGGTTTTGAAAGATGTCTCACCTAATTTTTAGTATAGTGCTTTGCTTACAATCAAGGAAAGTACTCTGATGAACTGAGAATGAAATAAATCCTCCTCCGTCACTTCAAATAGGATAGCCCTGCTTGTAGTTTTCATCAAAACTGCCCAGAAGTTTGAGTTCATAGAATCATAGAATCATTAAGGTTGAAAAAGACCTCTAGTACCACCAAGTCCAATCACCAGCACAACACCAGCACGCCTCTTAAACCATGCCTTGAAGTGCCAACTCTACATGTCTTTTGAATACCTCCAGGGATGGCAACTCCACCACCTCGCTGGGCAGCCTGTTCCAACGCGTGACCACTCTGTCAGTAAAGAATTTTTTCCTAATATCCAATCTAAACCTCTCCTGACACAGCTTGAAGCCGTTTCCTCTCATTCTATCACTAGTAACTTGGGAGAAGAAACCAACACCCACTTGCTACAGTCTACCTTTCAGGTAGTTCAGGTAGAGGTGTTTGACCAGAGTCCACTTTCATATGCAATGCAATATTAGATGTCTGGAAATAAATCCAACACAAAACAAGCAATAATTGGCATCAAAAGCATGGGAAAAGTAATCATGGTGTGATCCTCCACTCACACAAAAAAAAATTTAAAGCCTTTAACAGGTGATCTTGCAGATCACCTGTGCAATCAGTCTGCTGTGGGACACTTTGTACTCAGGTTGTGGTGAGTTTTAGCAGACTGTCATTTCTACCTGAAGTAAAATTGTTGTCATTTCTGAAAATCAGAGGTAATTCTTTGTTGGTTCATGGGTAAGTACCAGTATTTGACTATAAAATACTGTATTCTCATTGGCACACCAAAAAGAGATCATGTGGAGTTAGTCAATTATCCATGTCAGCAAAGGGACTAGCATGCAGTTTAGGGCAAGGAAGTACATTTAGGCTTAAATCCCAGTTTTTCTGTGAGCCAGCCACCTTCATTTCTGCCAATTTGAGACAAAATACTCCAAAACTGGTTCATAGTATGTGCTTTAGTCTGACCTCAGTTATGATTAATTTATACCAGGCTAACTGTGGGGAAAGTTTGGACCAGAGCTACAGCTTTTTTAATTTTATCCTTTGAGATAAAATCTTTGCATCATGATGCATGTGCCATCACCATATTTCTAAAGAAAGGTTATCCCATTTTGCTGAAATACAGATTAGTTACCAAGAACAGTCTTGCATTCTTAGACCTTTTCCATGGAGTGTGGGAACCGAGGGTGGCCTTATTAATTTTCCTTGAGCTGGACCACATAAAGTACAATCAGCATTGAAGTCTCACCACTTAGGAAAATTAGTAAATAAAATTTCTAATTTTTTGTGAACTGATTAATGACACAGCAAGCAGGAAGAATTGGCCGTGTGCAACACTGAGTTCTGGAAGCTCATCAAACTAAAGAATGAGTTCCATATTTCCCCAGACGCCTTTTCTCCAGTGAACTTTCTATGTTTTTTTAATAATTGCACAGGAGTTTGACATCTTCAAGAAGAGAATTGGTAGTCGAGAGCTACCTACATGAAACATTCTCAGCACAGGGTAAGAGTGTCAAGTGACTTCTACATTAGAAGAACCACAGATGTCAAAATTTATCATAGACCCATTACAGGAACGGATATTTTCAAAGTCTGCTCTTTATGGTCTTACAAATTTTTCCTACTATTATAATTTCTGTAGAAAAGTTTTATTTATCCATTAAACTAAATGAACAGGAAGAAAGTCCAAAAAACAGCCTGTGACAGCCTTTGTAAAATTAATAAGAAATTCTAGGAACCAAAAAAAAATGCTAAAAACAACCCAAGCAAAAAAAAAATTTAATCCAAGCTTTTGATCATTCTTCAGCCATCCCTCTTGGGACTGGGCTTTACCAACACATCTCTCCAGTAGTTACACTGCAAGGCAATGTAGCATTACATTTATGATGACAAAGTAAATTATTCAATAAAGAAATTCAGGTTTCAGTAATGTCTTTTTTCCTTTTAAATTTATGCAGTAGTGTATATTTGCACATTGCTATTTATCTGTCTACTGAGCCTTTTTAGTTTACGAGTGCCTCCTAATAAGTAAATAGCCAAAAATCACACTAAGATGATGGTACACCTTTCCTTCTACTTTCTTTTAGTTGATTTAACCTTCTCTTTTCCTCCTTTCTGTATCTGCCCAACAATTCTTTTTCTCAGCTCTCTTTTTCTAAATAAATTCATTGTACATGCTTCTTATCCCTGTATTCTTAATTTTAGTTACTTTCTAGGGAACTGTAAAAAATAAACCAGAAATAAACTTTTTCTTCCATTTTAATAACAGTCATATCTATGATGGTTTAAATTTCCTATACCAATAGGCTTCCTAGAATAGTAGTTCTCTGCAGAAATGAGACTTCTGCATTCTTCTACTGAAATAGCTAAAAATGTAACAACTGGAAGCCAGAAAGTAAAGATCACAGTGCCCAGGTTAGCTGAATGGGTTATCTGAACAGTCTGGAAACTGTCTTCTAGCCAGTCGCAGAAGACCATTAGCTATTTCCTCTCATACCAATTTGAACACACAGCAGCCGCACAGAATCCAGACAGGCTTTTAGGATATAAGCCACTGCACTGAACTCATGGGAGCAAATATTTTTAAAATAATCAAAGTATGTCAGCCTTTCTAAGCATGCCTCATTTAATCTTTTTTTGAGAACTGCTTCAACAGCGATCTTCACCCAAACTTTAATTTCAGGCAGATACGGAGATATTTAGTAAGAGTTATTTACACTAAGATGAAGACTAAGGTTTTTCCGGGGCACTAGGAAGGGGCAGCTATGCTGAGGCTGCAGCCTTCTAAAGTTACTGTGAGAGACCTCACCATGACGATTTAAAAATCAGCTTAAGCATTTTAGTGTTCCAGACACAAGTGAGCATGTAGAAAGAATGAGTCCATCCTCAAATCCTTGTTTTCAGGGAATGACTGGACTAATTCCTTAGTCTCTGCTCTTCAGATATACCTTCACGTTCTTGGAGAAGCACAAAAATACTTAAATCACATGCATGCTCCATACGCAGAGATAAAAGTACTTCAAAAGCAGAAGGCCCATTCTAAAATTAACGACCTATCACTTTTATGGTAAGGTTTAAAATAATACTGCAAAGATCTGTAAATTTGATTGAAAAAATTAGCAGTCAAGTATTATCTTTATTTTGGTATTATTTTGTTTCAGAAAAAAAAAGATCTTTCTCTTACCCCTGCTTAAATTCAAAGCTGCTGGTCCTTCTTTATTTAATCTCCCAAGAGGAAGGGAGCGATGACATCTCTATTCTATACCTTTTCCTCATTAGTAAACGGAGATACCTAAAATAAAAATGTAAAGAAAATATAATTTCTTTTAATCTGATTTTTTTTTTTACTTAAAATATAGCATGAATTTTACTTGGAATTCAAAGAATCAAAAATCTTATTTCTTGTGATTTATCCTTAATAAAAGATCAGCTTTTTTCCAAATTTGTGCATTCAGTAAAGAGACATTATATTGTAGGAGAAAGTCCTGAAGGCATTCTGGCTTATTGCTAATGAAGTCTTATAGTGTAAGATAACCTTTTTTTCAGCTCTTACAGAGTTGTAAAGCAGACAGGTATATTCTTATTGAGACAGGTGACAACTAACAAGTCTAGTTCTAGATTTCTTGATTCTGTAAAGAAGCTGAAGTCAGAAAAGTATTATTTTAAAAATAACATCTTGTTTTTCAATGGGGTTCTCTTTGGAGATAGAATGATGGTTATCCAGGTCGACATTCATTGTCCAAAAAAGCAGTTAGCTGAAGTAATCACTCCAAAAGAAATGTAATTTCTTTTACTATGACTGACATATACAGAATTGTAACTTGCCCTTGTTTTCTGCGTAGAACATCAAAGACTGTTTTACCTTTTCGAGTGTCAAGGGATATATGTAAACTGTGTTTTCAATATTTGTGTTGTTTTTCTTTCTGAAACACCTCTTGCCCCCCAAGATCAGATGATCTTTTTCTGATTTTAAGATCTCAAGGAAATATTCAGAACAAAGTAACTCCCTTCAGTTCCTTCCTCCTCTTCTCCCACTTCAATATTTTAGAAAGAATAAAGAAATCAAAACACAGTCATGCTGTTACTGTTTACTAAGTAACTTAGCCTGCAAAAAGGCAAGAAATTCACTAGCTTAGAATAGAGACTCTGCATATACCTCCATGTTACCCTGTCCCCTCTCTCCTGTATACTTTGGGAATAGCAGAGAAAAGGGGAAGAGGTGGCAGTGCAGCAAGTTTCTCTTCATTCCCCATTTCTTGCTCCTGGGGAAGAAATCAAACTGGGTTGCCAGCAGATGTGTGCTTATATGCTCCTCTGGCAGCCAATATACACTTGCTTGGAAGAATGAGCTGGACATGACCCACTATAATTTTCATCTTCAGTCTTGCATAATGTCTTTCTGGTTGGGGATTTTGTAGGTGTAACACCAGCAATCATGTTAATGTTTCATGAGACAGTAAGCATCTCCCAGTGCTTCTCTGAGGCCATATATGTTTTTGCTGAAGAGTGTGAAACTGAGCCAAAATTTTAAGAAATAATTTTCAATAATTATTGAAATGGGATTTATTTTTTTTAACTAAGCAATAAAGCAAAATGCAAACCCAGGGTAGAAAAAGGAAAGGCATTCTAGTTCAATCAGATGCCTCCAGAATGGATGTCTTAATGAGTACATGACACTAGCCTCCCTTCCCCTCATCCAAATCATCCAAATAAGATGAGAAGAAAAATTGCACTTTGATCCTTTTGGAAGCCATTTTTATTAAAAATAGGAGAAGGTAAGGATTTTTATAGCAGAATCAAATGGAAATTATTTTTTGGCTTAATTTCACCAGAGGGAAGGAGAGCCTCACAGGACATGGAGGTACAAAATTTCAGCCCCAGGGTATTCCATAACAGCATTCAGGCAGTCCACCCAGGACAAATGTCTTTGGGACCCTGCCCAAATAAAGGTTCACTTACTACAAAAAGACAATATATGCACACATTCAGTTTTTAAAATTAGTATCATTTGTTCTCCCGGCACTGAACTTAAAGGCACATTTGAAGCAAGCATAGGGCAACCTTTGTTAGAGATACACAATCTGAATGCACGAAATTCAACTTTACAGTACTAATTGCCCCTTGAGAAAGTGCTGTCTGACAGTCAGTATCAGAAATGATACTAGAATCTACTGAAAAGTGGAAATCTTAGTATTTTAGAGACATACAAAGTGTTTAAATATCTGATTGGGTAACAGGAATTTTAGCATTGATTTACTGTTTGAAAGTAAAACTTTAACTGCCTCAGTTTTATATAAGCAGCCACAAATTCAAAAACTCCCAGTTTTGCATCAAGGCAAACATAAGTTTTTTTAAATTTGTATCATAAAAATAAATAAACATGGCATCCTAGAAAAATGGAGAGTTCGTAGTAGCAGATTCTGACTCCAGATGTTTTCCCCTTTGGGAATCCTGACTTACTTCCCAAGCTTTCCTACCCAAGTTACACATCCAAAGCACTGGAAAAAGAGGTCTGCAAATTACATCTGTGAAACTTTTAATTTTGCCCAGTTTAAAAAAAAAACGCACCACATTCTAAAACAACTACATATTTTCACACATGTAAACTTCTTAGATATTCAACATTCTCTCAAAACTACTGTTTCTTGAAAACAAATACTCAGACACTCACATTCTTAGACAATGTGAAGAAATAATCCCTGAAGGTGGTAGTTTTCTTCTAGTTGTTACATCACGTGATCAAGCACAGCTAAAACTTTTACCTTTGATCCAACCTCAGGCTTTGTCTTACTCAGAAACTACATTATGCTGTCCTTCAAGTGGCTGCATTCAACCTTTGCTCCAAAATGAAAATGAGCTTCGCTTTGTAAATTTTCCCTTGTATTATTTACAAATGTCTTACGTGCCCTTAAAATTTTTTGTTTTATTTGAGGTAAACAACATGTTATGCACATGGAAAGACATCATTAACACAGGTGAAAGAGAATGAAGCTAACTGATAACTAAGGTTTCTGCTATTCAGCTGCAGTAGAAGACCCAGATGAAGTCCTCTTCTTTGAAATATTAAATTATTTCTACAAAGCAAATAAAATAAAATTATTCTAGGCAGTCCACACATGCTGTGTTTAGGGTCATCTTGGCAATGTGAGGAAAACAGAGATTTGAACAGGCATTTCTGAGATCTGACATCAGCTGCCAAACTACTGTATAATTTTGACATTGGTTTTTATCCTTCTCCTACAATTCATTAAAAAATGTTATCTTGGCACTGAATTGCCTTCTCCAAATCTTAGTGGTATTACTACATTGAATTAAAAGTATTGATTTTGACAAATTAATAGTGGTTGTAGAAAGACTGTTCACCAGAAGTGTCCCAGCCAGGTTCAATTCTGAGTTGATGTTGATGGGTTTGCACAGTTTGAAATGTTTAAATCTGCTAGCTTAGTATAAACAGTTTGCTATGTATATTTTCAAGCATGTGTCAAAAGTGATGGCAGTTATTTGAATACACTATCAGATTCCAGAACGGATAAGATATTGAAAGTTGTTATAGCAAGTAGTACATACTGAAAAGGCAGTATTGCTACTAGGCTTTATAAAACGTGATCATCCTTTATAAATTCCAAGCATCACATATGGATGACAAAATTTAAACCTTTGGTGAAGGAATTATGCCAAAACAATGTTCCAGCCAAAAATCACAGAGGGTAACAAAGCATTCATATCTCCCCAATCAGTTTTCAAGGGCCACAAATAGGTGTATTAGAAAGCAACCGGAACCATTAGAAGACCCAACAAGCTGACTAGCTCAGGAAGAAGGACTTGTAAGAAAATAATTTGTTTATTGATTCTTAGTTCTGTATTAATAAATTATCTAACAAAAGATTTCATTCCAGCTACCATACTGTTCTAAATTATAAACAAGTCAAAGGGTTTACAGCCAAGAAATAAATGTCTTTAGTTCTGAAACTTTCATTGTTTTAATTTTCCATTTTGTACGAATTTACATCCCAAAATGCATTTTTGATTTAAAAGGAAAGCCTGTTGCTTCACAATGTTAGGTGGAAAAACAGAGAAAAAAAAACCAAATGAGAGAGTGTGGGGAGTTGGGAGATGTTATATTTATTTATTTTTGTAGCTCTATGTGTCAATGTTTAGTTCTGTAAAAGAGCAAAAAGAACTTTTACAGCACTAAAAGCATTAATGCCTATGCCACTAATTATTGATGTGCTTTAGGATCACTTTCTATGACAGCACCATACTACACTCTTAACAGGGAATTGGCTAGCTAGCTCTTCATTTTTGTTATTTCTTGAGATTTATTGTTCTAGCCTTAATTATATTGTGATGAAACCTCATGAGCACCACAATAGTTTAAACTTTGTGTATGTGTTATTGAGTAACTGCCCACAACAAAGAAATAAGGCATAAACCCACAGAATTAATCTCTGCATAAATTAGTTGAACAACTTATCTGAAAGGCTTCCTCACTGACACATCCCCTACTCTGTGGGGAAGCGGGTACCTGACACAATTTGGGCTTTTTAGACATTTTATGATGATGTTACTGTTAATTTAGACACTCTCCTTATTGATTGGCAGCACTGCTTGTGATGAGAATGTAATTTCTTCTCTACTATATCCTGGGAAACTTCCATTTACCTCAGCAGAGCAGTAGAGAACATTCACTCAACTACATGGTACCTGGCAGAGCTCAGCTAGCAGGTCCAGAGGAAATTCGCTACTTCAGGGCATATTTCCTTATCTACCAATATGTAGCAAGAGAGGAGCATTCAAAACATATGTTCATGATATAATTTACTTTAGGTAGGTAAAAAAGCAAGTACATTTTAGGTGTGTAGTTTACTCAGAAAGGACTATTCACTTACAATAATTATCTTCACTAATGAGATTTTAATAATTTCAATTTTTTATACAAATATTTGGCTAAGAGATATGAAAGGTATTTATTTTCTCTTCAGTTGGCTTTCTTTCCTAGGATTAGTGTAACATGACAGATGGCTGATGTCATCTTTACTTGGAAGAACTCAGCTGGCAATAATAGCATGGTACATTTCTGGGGATTTGCGGTACTGTATGTCATGAAGCGGTTTTCAACCAAAAAGAATCCAAAAGGGAATTCCCAGAAGTAAATATCTGCCTATGATATCCTACTGTGTCTTGTTGATGCATCACAAACAGAAGGAAGCATAGAGTCTTTATAAAACTCCATAAATATTTACAATATTGTTGAAAATACATTGGAAATGCTACAGATTGCAAATGGTATGGGCCCCCTTGGCACTGTATCTTTAATTTTGCTGTTGAGTGAGAATAACAAAAACTGGTGCTTTATATATATCAAAATCTGTTATGTATATATTTGAAGTTCAGTGATTTTTGTCATATTTGACATTTGTGTGCAATAGAGTGAAAGCATTAATATTATTAGAGTGTAGATACCCTGGTAGATTGTTTTTCATTTTGCTAATGATTGCTGTGATGAGTAGACTAATGTCGGGGTCGGAGGGTTAAAGTTAATGAGAGCTTTCTGTTGCACCATTGATTAATGGTGGATACTGTAGCGAGAGATTTTCAGATTCCTCCCATGTAGAAAGAGTGAAGGTAAATATGGACTGATGTCAATTTAAACACTTTTACTTTTGCTACTTATGAAAATGTTTCTAAACCTTGTGTCATAATTAAATCTAGGCCTGACACAGCCAGTAAGAATATATAAAAATATATAAATTTTGTCAGATGCTTGTAATGATGTAAATTAAAGCTTGGTTTGTAAATCTACACTTTCTTCATCTGCAGTAGGCTAAACGGTAATAGACCTTATATTCCTCCACCTAAATGCATGTTAAAGAGTAGCTTTTTCTATAGGTAAAATAAAAAGACAGATTATAGCATAATATGTGTTTTAATATTATAAAAAGGATTCCTGCAATAGCTGATTTTCTTATTATAGTTTAAATATGTCTACTCTAGTGATATTTGTCCCCTTTTAATTGAAGAACAAGCTTTACTAACTGGTTTCCAAAGACAGAAGGCATTCATTAACTTCCATAAAGATCTAACTCTTCTTGAAGAAAATAGATATAAATGCGAGAAAGCAGACCAATATGCATTACAAACTGAGCAAATATTTTTGACGATTATTTTCCACTTCAATGTTTTGTCCTACTCTTGATTACAATGAGAAGGAAAAGCAAGGCTGGGAGATATTAAAAAGATGTGTCTTAACAAAAGAAAGACCAATCCTCCCCCCAAAAAAGAACCCCCGCCCCAACCTTACTTTCAAAATTGTCAAAATGTGTAAGTTGGTTTTAAATTTCTACTAAGAGTTTTTCAAAATACATTTTTAGCAACAAATATTATATAACAGGTAGAGTATGAGAGAACTTAATGACTTAAAATAAATGTCTTTGCCTGTCATATTAACCTATCTTTATATACCTAAGAAATGTACAAATAAAATATGACCATGACATTTATATGAATATTTTTATTCCTTTTCCATTTTTTATTGGGAAATAAAATTAAATGGCTGCATGTGCCATGGTTAAGAGAAGTTAAATCTTGATCCATCACCTGAATGTTATCGCCAATGAATGATAATTGACCCATGATACCTATTAGTACCAATGTAGGCTTTGCCCATTATATGAACAAATTTGAAATAGGCTGGCCTTATAATGGGCAGCATAAAGCTGTCATGTTCCACTGTAGTTATGTTGATGGCGCACTGAAGAGACCATCATACCCTGCAACGTGGAAAATAGTAGGCTGGTAGGATTTTTAATGTTTTCCTCTTGTGGTACAGTGTATTTCTTTCCTAAGTGTGATTAAATAATCATAAGAACTCCTCTAAAGGCTAATCTGCGTTATTTCCCAGATTTTCACCTTCGGGACATATTGTCCCTTGTCGCTGAAACCTCAGGGACAGAAGGGTACGCCACAGGGTGGCACAGCAGGAAGCTGAGATACTGATGAAACAGTGTTCAGTTAATGAAGGCATGGCCCATGGCCTCTGCTGGTATGCCATATGTTTGAAGAAATGCTAATGACTACAATTCAAATACCTTTTTCATCTTAACTATATGTAAATGTGTTTATAAATGCTCTCTTATAAATATACTATCACATTTTTAAAAGCTAAGTACTAATGTTGCTTTCAACATCTATAATACACAATAATTAAAACTTTAGCAATTCTGCTTAATTATACCTTATGGGAAACTGTACTGTAATTTATAGAAATTAAGCAGAAAAACAAAGATCAACAGAAATAAAGCAGCAGTGGAAGAACTGAATAATAAATCACTTAGATCATTAATTTACAAAAACAAAATCATTGTGAAATACAACTTAGGGCCCAATTCTCAAACAGCTGAGATCTGCAGGGGAAGATCAGTTAAAAAAATCAAGGCATTCCATTAAAAAACTCCTCCAGCAAGTTGAACTAGTTGTGACTTTTTTGAACTGTCAGATCATTTAACAAAAACCAAACAATAGAACTATACATTTAAGAGCAAAAATTGGGGAGATTTTAATTCAGCAGTGGCTCTTTTCTCTTTGCTTTACCTTTGTGAAAACCCTGAACACTGCAGGTGATCATTAGCCACAAATGGCATTTTGCAGTGAATCATCTCCTCCATAAGTGGCCAAAACAACATCTCCATTGCAACAGCAGAAGTGCTATTCAGGAAGAGCAGTTGGTGACCAGGTTAGGCTACGTGGGACACTCCTATTTTTGGCGCAAGACAGGACACCCTGTTGCAGCCATAACTATTCCAAAGAAGCTCCCTCAAGATCCAGGTTAAAGCATGGTGGTATTGCTAACCTGTGACTCTACTACTCCCTTTTTTTTTTTCTTAACAGCAGTTGGACACCTGACTCACCCATATGCAAACCCTGCCTAACACCTACTACAGAATTTAAATAAACTTAAGATGAAGAAGGACCAACTATTTTAAGATCTCTGAGAAAGTCTACTTACATGGCATCTCACAGAGGCAAACCCATGAAATTTATTCACCAGCTAACTTCATTTTTTAACCAAAAATCCTTTTTCAAGCAATAAGGAAACTAAACTACTAACTGTAACAGTTGCCTTAGGGATCGTTAGGACACTTTGAGTAATCAGGTAGAAGAACATCATATCAATATGGTTTTACTTGCTTATTTTCTCTTGCACCTTCAGAATTAGGATGGAAGGAATTACATGAATGAGATTTACTTGACCTGTTTCAGCCAGAACTGTCCTATATAAGTGCTATACCCCCAGTGGAAGACTTTTTCTGCTTCTCTCTCACCAAAAAGGGTAAAAAATTTGACTTTAAGGAATGAAAAGGAGAACTGGAAAACTATACTATTCTGTGATCATCTTACAAATTAGGCAACTGTTTGAAAAAATAATTTCTAAGTAACCATATATTGTGGAGCTCTCCATGGGAATCCAAACCAGGCTTGAGTGTGTCTGGTTTACTTAGTGAAACATCAGAACCCATTTTATGGTCAATGCACTGAATACCCTAACTTCTATTAAAGAAAATTTGAAAACATGCTGCACAGGAGAGGATGTCTTGAAGGTAAAATATTTAAAAAATTAAGAAAAAAAAAAAAAGAGAAAATCACAATATCTCAATATCTTGGTGGAAGGTTCTTTAAGCTGAGTAAACAACCTCTTTATCAACTCTGCCATCTCTCCAAGGTGAATTTATCTTCTGCTGCCTCAGCCAAAGGCAGCTTTCTGCCCTATGTGCCCTCTTCAGCCAGGCAAGACTGTCAGTCAGAGTCAAGAATTTGGCCCCACATATTTGACACATAGGCTCTGAATGTCTTATTTTTTAACCATTAACACTGACTGGTCTGTTGAGGTGTCATTCTCTTCTGGAAGGCTGTTGAGGCATGGGCCATTTGTTGGCCCTTCATACAGAAGAAAATTTCATGCCTTGACTGTACATTATATTTTATTGACAAAAATTTAAAATATGGAGGACAGGGTAATGGACTAAAGAGTGCGTCCTTCAGCTTAGCAAGTCAGCTCCAGCTTGGAGAGCAGAGAATAATTTTGGCACTTAGCACTTGCTCACTGACCTCTGTGAAGAATATCAGTAAAATGATTTTAGGTACCTTCCATTACCAGAGTTAACAAACTCCAGCTCTCTAGAAAGCAAAAGGCATTCCTTTATTCCTGTTTCACACACAAGGACGTAAGGCAGAAGAGGCAAATGTTTGCATTTCTAAAAAAGAGGGGTAGCCAACTGAGTGATTTTGACAAGAATCAGAAAACTTCAGATAACTGACTCCCCGGTTCAGACCCAGTAGATATTGAAACTTTAGAAATGGGATTTATATAGAATTTACCTGCTTCAGTGCAAAACTATTAGGTTGGAAGCTTACATTCAGTCCTGAAGAGCATCAGCCTATTCTGTCTCCTCCTATATTACCACTCGTGGTTTATTTATTTATTTGTTTGTTTATTTTTAATTCTTTAGATTAAAAGTTCCTAAGTGCTATGGGAATGATTTAACAAGTCTAATATGTCCTAGCTGGTTCAATGTAGTTCAAAGTTGGGGTAATCAGAAAGGAGTTTTTTTATCATAACCAGATGAATATGTAATTTGTGTAGGCTACAGGATTGCAGAAAGGGAGTGGCAGTGACAGAGAAAGGTTTTTGGATTTCAGTTCCCATTAACAGGATTATCTCACTCTCCTACAAAACACAGGAACAGTCTTGTGGGAAAAAGCTTGACACCAGGACTTTCCCTTTACAAGCCAATGCTCAGCATTAGAAGTTAAACTCCATCTTCTTCCCCTTCTTTCATCCTCAGCAAATCTCCAGTTGTCGTCTGCACAGCATTTGAGCTTTATGAAGAGCGTCTAAAAGTGCTCTGAAGAAGACAGTGGTTAGAGTACCAATCTAGGACCTGGGTGAGGTGATCTTGGAAGTCCTCAGGCAGGTCTCCTGTTCACAATTCAATTAGGAGCTATTCGGATGAGAATTACGTACACACAGGGCAACGCTGCTCTTCACCCTCTTGTTGCATTTTAACAGGCATATGTGAGCACATATCAGGTACCTCAAAATAGGTCTTACCTTATCTACTAGAGAGGATTTTGAGCCTCAGAAGAACACAGCAGATGTGCTTTCCTGAAGATTTTATAAAGCTCGGGGGCTTGTTCTGTCCATTCATTAATTCTGCAGCTGCAGGTAGCCTCACACATCATACATTTTACTTCACTTTCTGAGGTGTCTGGCTTCCCCTGTACCCTGGGAAAGGAGCCTGGCTGCCTAACCAGAGATTCTGCCACCAGGAGGCATATTTGGCTTCACACCATACTAGATGTCACCACTGGGTAAAAAGACAAAATAGTGGCCCAAATCCTCGGTCTTCTCAAGATATTTCAGTAACCTGCCATATGGTTATGTGTAGAGAGAGGGAAACTTTGAAAAGCTGTATTCCCTGGGAAAAACAGCTGCTACAAAAGAGTGACCCTTGGAATGCTTGTAGGATCCTCAGTCAAACATCTGAATATTAATAAGCAACTCCTTTCTGTTTGCTTATTTAGGAAAAGTGGGCTATTCACTGGACTACTCTTTATAACTCTCTCTCTAGGTAAGAAACTGATTATGTGTCACTTCTTCCTTCCTTTCATCACTCACAGGCCATGTCTTCAGGCCTTCTTCCGCGGTATATCTGGAGCTTTTGGTGCCCTTTGGACCTGTCTGTATGCCTGCTTTTTTCATCACTAGCATGCTGCAGAAACCCAATTAAGCCTTCTTCCTTTTGCGGGATGATGGCTAATAAGGCTAAGGTTTTAAGACCAAATCGGATAGGCAATATAACCACTGGAAAACATAACTGGACAAAAATCCACTGAATTGGTTGGAGCTTTTCAGTTTGATCAACAGGGTTAATAACATGTGCAGGCTTGCATCATTGCACAATCAGTGCAGCTAGACCAACTGTCATGTTTCAGAAAAATTATTTTAAAAATTGATTAAATATAGAATTTCATAGAAAATTTTGGCCTTTGAGAAAAAATTTTGACCAAATAGAATGAAAATACAATCTGAAGTTTCTTATAAAACACTTTTTTGAGGGGAGAAAAGCATTTAAAAGTAAATAGAAATAATAAGGCATATTGCAAAAATACTTAAGTCCTCGGGTATGGATTATATCATAGTAACCAGTGAACCTCAAAATGAAAAATAATTTTGAAGCAAACAGCACCATTATACTCCAATAAGTGTAGTGAATGCTGTGAGCCTATTGAAATGCTTTGTTTCAAATTAGAAAACACCTTTCAAGCATATTTAATCAAAATTGATACTTTCCTTTAAAAAGTTCAATTTTGTCAAAATGTTGTTTCCTGACAGCTGCAGCTATAACTTATATTTAGAAGCTTCCAAAACATTTTAATTTTGAGGTTATTATACAGACACTTCCAGTGCTAGAAGAGAATATTATGAACACTGAAGGCTTAGAATAGCCTTTTCAAAGCAGGATCAAAAGCTTTAAAATGTTGCACGTGGATATGACTGGGAAATTATTTCATGAAACAAAAAACATTTGGAAAATGTTTAGAAAACATTCCTTTCCCTTAATCTATACAAAGAACTGAAGTCTTCGGCATTTGCTAAGGAAAAATGCCATATCATATCCTCCTGATTATTCAGTTGTGATGTATTTTGTCTATTTACTCACACACAACATATGAGACATGAACTCTGGGGCAGAGGTGAGTAGACTTCAGTAAGGGAGGCTGGTGCCTGCTGAACACTCTTTATTTACACCAGAAGAGCTGCCAAAAGAGGAAAGAATATAAAATTAGAAGACGGGAAGCAAAGACAATCCTGAAAACAAGGAATAAATAAATAAGGACATCTCTCTCTCTCTTATTTATTTATTTTATTTTTAATGTAGAAGACACTTAAGCTGTTTTTTGAAGGCATTCTCCTGCCACTATTCCTTGGAGTCTTAGAACACACAGTATCTACCATTCCTAAGCCATAGTTCATTTCACTAGAGGTATCCAGAAAGCTAATTATCTCCTGAGAACTTGCTATAATTTTAAGGGTTATGCACAAGATGTTAACTAATCACACAGCTCCCAGATATTTGTAACATGCAGCGTGACTCTGAGGTTGCATTTAAATGAGAGACAGGCATGACTACTGATGTGTTGTTTGTTAGTGCTGCACAGCAAGCAAAATGCTACATTACACAGTGCCAAATTCACAATACTTCATCGGTTATGCTTCAGAGATAACAGAAAGCATACAACACTTAATCAGCGTTCAGTGTTCCACAGGCTATATTAAATAATAATAATAATAATAATAATAAACTGAGAAGTACTTCAGGAAAAAATAGACTACAAAATTAATTACAAATTGCAAATATGATGCAAATGAATGCAGACAAGAAAAACAAAATGTGCATTTTTCTACCAAACACAGACCTGATTTGGAAAACCCAGGGTCACTGGGAAATGAGAGCTCACAGGTCAGGCCTTATATTACCTACACTCTGTCAAGACTATAGACATTTGAGGATGTCCAAATATTAAATACAAAACTCATGTCCTTAAGATGTTTACATGATTTCTGTTGGTAAACACACTCGGAACATATTCTTTATTTAGAACTGTTACTTTTTAATAAATACTGAAATCAAAACTGCTGCAGACAAGTATTGGACTTCCCACTTATTTTCAGAAATGGGTGCATAAAAAATAGTGCTTATTGAATTTGAAAACAATAATATTGACTTCTTTGAAAACTATCAGTTACACTATTGAGTGTTCACCCCCACTGTGAACAGGAGCAAAAACAACCAGCTAGTCATTTTATGACAAACCCTCACTTTTAAAAGTCACCATTTAAGGCAATCATTCAGTCAATACCAAAAAGTGAATATACATGTTTTCTAATGTATAGCTAAAATATCTATCTACATAAAGACAACAACAACAACAAAAAATTAGAAAATAATAGTATACCCTTCCTGAAAGAGTTAACATTTATGCTTCCTCATTCAGAATTTGAACAAAATTATGATAGATAAGTATGATAGATATCTGTTATCTCTAAACTTCTGATGTGAATTATTTAATTAATTGTTCCCATTTTATGCTACAACACTAAACATATTTCAGTAGGTCCATACATATTTCAATAGGTGCATCTTTTAAATTTAGGGCTATGTCATCACCAGACTAAATTAGAGACTAGATAATTAATATTTAACTTCTGTTAAAGCATCTTGACACATGTAGGCTTAACCACTGCCCTTCATTTAAGACAGCCACATGAAACATCTATTTGTAAACTTCCACTTAATTTTAAAGCAAATGAAACACCAATATAACCTCTTAGGGCAAATAAATGGCACACATTCAGAGAAACTAGGGGTTTAGCAACCCAGAGAAGGCTTACATCTATGTATGCTGCTGAATTTTTTCCCTTCTAATCAGAGAGTTGAGGGGGAAAAGAAAGAACCTCAGATGAACTAGAAGAAAATCTACAGAGATTTATTTTCAGGGCATATCTAACAACTGATGTGGATTTCCAGTTTAAGCTCAGTGGGGAAAAAAAAAAAGCAAAAAACATTCCAGGAAGCTGTGGTATTTGCCATAGAAAATGAATCTTGCCTTGAAGCAAGAAGCAGCTGTTACTGAGAAATATGGAAATAATTTACCATAAGAGGCAAATGCATGAAGAAAAGAGATTCTAATCTGATTCATAATATTATTGAATTATTTTAAAAAGAAGTCAGAAAAACAAAAGAAACGGGGAAAAAATGCAAGCTGTCAGAGATAAATGCTGACACTATGAGGAAAAGAGCATTAAAAGATCACTTAGTTAACTAGAAGGCCAGAGTGGAGGGTCTCAGGTGTTCAGTGAAACCTGCCTTCCAGCTCAGAGGGAGTCTGGTTTAAAGTAGAGAAAAGAGAGTCACAGACCTGAAGGATGAAAAAAGCTGTTTACACGCAAAGATAAAACTACAGATCGGAAATGCTGGAGAGCCTAAAAAGTCTGTGATCAAAATAAGAATCTCATAATTAGCTATTCCTATTTAGGAATTGTGCCCACTTAACCCAGATTTCTAATCTGTCTTTGAAAAGTGAACTAGAGAAGCTCAGGTAGCCAAAATAAAAAGAATGAACTGGTTAGTGGCTCGTATTTCATTATGGCCAAGAACTGTAACCTATCCTAGGAATAGGACTTTAACTTTCAGTGTCAGACACCAGACAAAAAAATATCAAATCACAGAAATAAAGTCTTATTCAATGGCAATATTTTTGCCAGCTCTAGTACTCAGTTTGAAAAAGACATTTTAGGGAATAATTAACTTTAAACCCGCCTCTCCCCAAAACAGAGATTTTCAGTATGTTATTTAAAGTCCACAGGCCAAATTGTCTATCAATTAACTCTGACTTCAGAGAATCAGCAAAAATGCAGCTGCAAAGAGCAGAACTTTGCTAGGATAAAAATTTTTTTCCAACTATGTAGCTGTGAAAGAACCTAGGCTTTTAAGGTCCCATTTTTGAGAAAAGACAATTATTAACTCTGCATTTCTACTACTAACCAGCCTACACTAATGCTTAAGTACTTGCTAAAACTCACTCACATCACTGAGATTTAAACACAGTTAAATAAATTCATTAATAAGGACCTATATGTACACAACAGGTTTTTATGTTTTTTTGGTTGTGATGATTTCACAATCCATTTTCAAGCTTTGACACGAAGAGCCATTAAGTTCAAGAAAAAAGCCCAGCATTACTTGCTCAAAATTTCCCTAAGTAACCCTATAATTTTAACTTCCACACAACTTT
This sequence comes from Phalacrocorax carbo, assembly GCF_963921805.1. Classification (NCBI taxonomy): domain Eukaryota; kingdom Metazoa; phylum Chordata; class Aves; order Suliformes; family Phalacrocoracidae; genus Phalacrocorax; species Phalacrocorax carbo. The sequence continues at coordinate 136,914,345 of NC_087514.1, forward strand.
GCCTTGACTTTTTTTTTCAGAAATCTAATCTAGGTCATCACATCATGCCAGAGCCTTCCTGTATCATACATAATTTGCCTGAAACCTTTTGGTTTCTGATGTCTTCCGTGCTGGATTATTTCCTTTTATTTGTGCATTCCTTTTGATCATTTCATCTCAGTTCTCTGCATACATAAAAATAACAGCTGATGCACATATGAATTTGAATGCCATACTAAAATGAATATAGAAGATGGAGTACGACAGAGATTAAAAATGCATGTGCAAGAGATGAGAGTGGAAAGGTTCAGTGGGACAGTTCAGTGTGCAAAAGAAGCTCAGAATTTTGGATGATTACCTACATTTTAGTATAAAAAACATTTACATCTCATTTTCGGAAAGAGCTCAAGCTCAGCAAGACCCCTAATAAGATTATCACTTTCTAATTCCCTCAAAAAGTTTGGAGCTGAGTCAAAATTAAACTGTGGGTGTGTAACTTTCATTTTGGATGTCTACAGTAATTTAATTAAATGATCATAGTAGTGGTAACTTCTCTCTCAAAGGCCTAGCTGATATCTTGCAGAGTGAAGTTGATGTCCACTAAGAAATTCCCTTAACATAGCATCAGGAAAGAAAGCTTAAAATGGCAAACAACCAGAGCAACCAACTAACAAAAGGGTATCCACATTTGTTAGATAGCTGAAAAGTGTGGTAGGGACTAATAGGGAACATCAAGAAAAAAACATATGACAAGGCTGAGTGACATTCCACATTTGGGTGGCTAAGGAGCAAAGCTGTAAGAAAAACAAAGTGATTGCCTGGAGTGCAAAGATCCTGTCAACATGAAAACAAGTTAAACAAACAATTTTACTCTTTTAATTCATATTGAAGACTATGCCACCGTGATGTAACTGAACTCTTTAAAATCAAATCAATCAATCTCTATAGCACTTTGTGGAAGAGCAAGAAGCAGAAAATAGAAACTTGACAGCCCAATCTACCTTTGCCCTGATGTTAACTTGTCAACATTTATAACCCCAGAAAGAAAAATCAGACAATATATAAATTATTCTTAACAGCAGTGACAGCTGCTGTCCTTTTTCGCTCAATGCATGCAAAACTCGCTGGCTTGATTTCATTATTATTATTATTATTATCATCATCATCACCATCATCATAATTATTATTATTACTTTTTTAAAAAGTCTCCCTAACATCGTCTTCAACAGATAGATAAAAACTGCTGTAAATTTAAAAGAAGAACAACTGATGCTTTGAAGTGTTGGGGCTGGTTTCATTCCACCACAAGCAGACAAACAACAATCTTGTAAATTGTAAAGATGACTTTGAATAGAAATACAATCCCTCCCTGCTGGGGTCCAGAGCTTCCCAGAACTGAGATTACAGCTGAACAGAAATGACATCCAGTGCACTGAAATGACACTGCAAGCCTTCTGGACCATGGGAACCTCAAAAGAACCTCAAAAACAAGGGCAAACCACTATACCATTCAGGGCAGGAGTGATGGTGCTGACAGCTCTGCTTCGGAAGTGATGTCCTTCCCAGGCACTGCTCATTGGAAGAGACATGAAACAAATCAAGCTGTTCTTTGTTCCCCTTCCAGAACTCAGCAAACACTGAAGAACAAATGTAAAAAGTTCCCTTATCTTGATAAAACAAAATCCTTCAGTAACTTTTTATGAATTCTGTCATGTTGAAAAGTCAAGAGTTAACTGGAAAAATCCACAAACACAGCTTGGCTCACTGCAGTATGGATGAAGGATGGCGCTGAGAGTCTTATTGTTTTACAAGTCTTTCAGTGTTATTGGCTGAGTGGGCTGAAGCCTGAAAAGAGAGGAAGTCTATTGATTCCCATAGTAGGCTGGGGCCTTTCAGATCTTTCAGGACCTTTCACGTCCTCTGGGAGCCCAGTAAAACCTTCGGTGATTATAACCCGGAGCATCTGTTTCATTTCTCTTCCTGCAGACTGCAGTTGTGTGTTTTAAGACTTTGGGCACTTCAGACCGACTTGTGGATCTGTTTTCATTTTGGTGAGCTGCTGCTGTTGTCCAAGCACTCAGGTGAATAAAAGGTTTACAGTTTGCTTGGTAGTGTATGTAAAGAAGTCTTTTTCTGACCCTCAGAAAAAGCATTATGAATTAGATTATTATGTCTTTAGAGGTGAAAAGATCTAAAGCAATTGAAGGAGAGAGAGTGTCTAGGCGTGCTAAAGAGCAATATCACTTGGAAGCAGGACCAGCATTTTACAATGTCTAAACAATTTGCTGAGGAGGCTGCTAAGAAGTGTGAAAAGAGACATTTGGAAGGACAATTAGAGAGAATCAAGACGAAATACTAGCTGTCAAACTGCAGAAAGCATTTTAAACTAACATTAGCAGGTGCTTCAAATATTACTTAGAACAGGCAAAAGGAAAGAGTGTGTGCGTGTGCGTGCGCACGTGTATGCACACGTGTGTGTGTAGGAACTTAACCGACGAGACTTAGAAATGGATTGAGTGATAGGGTATAAAAAATATACCGATGCTGTTCTTTTGCTTCTCTCTTTGCAGAAGACAGAAATTAAAGCTATATGTCCAGTCTGCAGGTAAGGTTAGGTAATTATCCAAAAATATCTGAATTTCTAGTCTAGAAAATGCACTGAACGTCTCATCTAGGATTTATCAACTGGTTCTTAGGTACAAGAACAATGTATTTCCTTAGTGGTAGTTAGTTTTTTTTAGTGGCTGTGCCAAGAAAATTGAGGTAAAATAAAACAGCAGTCCTTCAATAGCTAGAAAGGATATGTATTTCTTTATCTACACACAGTGAATGGGGAAAAGTAAATGATAAATGCTCTTGCTCCCACATGTTCTCATAGCGTGGGGCATATAGAAGGCAGTATGACCTGTTGCATAGCAGGGATGGGGCAATGGGGCAAGCCAGGTGGATCTGAAGCCGTATGCAGCACAGAGCTTTGCTATCTGGAACTGCTGGTATTTCAGTCTCCACTCCTTTTCACTGTTGTCTAATTCACATGTAATGCTGTTGTCTCCTTCATTCTTTCAGAGGTAAAAGAAGTTATCTGAAAGTATATTTTGGGGCAATTAACAAATATTAACATCAGCATTCTGAATGGCCACAATATTCTGCAGGTAAAAATGGCAAATTCCTTTATTGATTACTTTCAATCAATAAAAAACAATCCAGTAATAAGTATTTGCCAGAACAAAAAAGAAAATAAATATTCAAAAATTCTTGGGATGGGATTGAGCAAATGAAAACATGCAAACACATGTGATTCATTTTTTCAGGTTGAAACACTTCTTTATGATGTCTGGTATAATTAAGATTGTGAAAACTTAAAGATCTTTTATGCACTTTACACATTTTCAGCTAATCAGAATTGTTTCTTTATTGGCTGTTTTATGGGAACGCTGAATAGCAGTCCCTTCCTGTAGCTTTTTTTCCTACAGCAACTACTGAAGTCTTCATTTACACTGCACAAATTATCCTTAGCAGCAGGTAGGAAGCAATCAGCAAGGTGTAGCTGCCAATAGGTCTATTTTCATTACAAGATGGAGAGAGCCAGGGGACATGACATTTGTCCAACATAGTCAGAAGGACTCTATTAGGAAAATCGACTCTGGAGAATTGCAGTCTTGCTGAGGAGACTTTGAAAGAGGGAATGTGGGAAAGAGTAGGCTTTTTGTTTTGGGTTTTTTTGTGGGGTTTTGTGGTTTTTTTGTTGTTTTTTTGTTTGTTTCTTTCTTATTGTCATAAAGGTAATGTAAAGACAGAAGTAAAAACTTCCTACAATATCATCAAATGCATATAATTCTCCTGCTCTTGAGGACTTTAAGTATTTCAGGCTACATGTCTGTGAAATGATTTCATGTTGACTCATTAGTGAAACTCTCAGTAACAAACTTGGAGGAAAACATGAGGATTTTAGGGATGAAAGAGAATCACAGCTAATGGAATTATATCACTCTGGATACATTCTTCAAGAAACAGTAGAATAAAACAGGGGTGGGTGGGAAATAGGCAAACTCATAAGTACCTAACTTGAGATGCCAAATTGAAATACACAAATTCAGAAACCGAATGTCCCAGAGCGTCCCTCGAAGGTGATTTCAGTCCCCCAAAGTTCTTAATTATATTTTGAAGGTGACTGTCTCTCCTCTTGGAATACAATGGCAGGAATTTTCCCCATTATATCTTATTATTTCTTGTTTCAGTTTTCCTTTGAGTAACCACTCTAGTGCCTCCCTTCATTAAGCAGGAATGTTGTATGCTTTAAAGTATTTTCTGAATGTCTTACAAGAATATTTTTTTTTTCTAGAACTGTAAATACAAAGAACTTCTTTAAGCAAATTAATGCCCAGCAGGCTGTATTTTGTTTCCTTTTTAAATAATATATTTGGTTGCTACTGGCCTTGGAACTAAACTTCCTACTCTACTATAAAGTAGGAATAAAGTGTCTTGTAAGTTTCAGAGTAATAACTCCTTTTTTCATTCTCAGTCAAGCAAAATTCCTAATATAGTAAACACCGTAAACTCAGACTTGGATATATGCTACAGTCTCTAGCTAAAGGTATTAAATATAGAAACATTTTGAGAAATTCTTATATATGTATATCTTAAATGTAATCCTCTTAAGACCATTAATATTTACATATATTTACCTGAATGAAATCCCCAGAATATAGGTGAATAGATGTCTTTTTCAGAGACGGGGAAATGAAACATCAGATTGCTTGCTCAAGAAGTCTGTTGCACAGCAGGATATTGAACCCTTCTCTTCTGAGTCCTAGGGCAGCATATGAACCACAGGAGGACTGCACCACCACCTTCGGTGGATTATACCTTTAACTGAAAATGGAAAGTAGAATATATTAGTCCTCATCTCTTCACATGCCATGCACCTCTCTCAAAACCTGAGCAAGCTTTGAAGCAAGGAAATTCTCTCTTGTGCCCTTTCTGTGGGCTATGGGATTCCAGATCTTTCCCAGGTACCTGACAGTTAACACACACATATGAAGTAAATGAATATTAGGTGGACAAGGTAAATTGTAGCAAAACTATTTCTCTAAGCATTTTTATTTTGTTTTAAAGTCTAAAGGGTGGAAAGTGTAATGGTTAGGTCTCAGATAATTGTATAAAATATTAACAACACTTCAGAAATACTCAAATGTGGTACTTCTCCCAGTAGAAAGCATAGTATGCCTGCATGTTCTATAGAGTAAGAGACATGAAGAAGAACTGCAAAGCTGGGGTGCTAAAAATATAGAACCAACACCATTCTTATCTTCATGGAAAATCTCCAAGTTGAGGTGACTACCCTGAAGCGTTGGCTTGGTCCAGAAATGCAGTTTCACTCCTGATTTTAGAAAAAGAGTATTCTCAAAGAAATTTTTTTGTTTGGTGTTGGATGACATGCTTTGCAGAGGGCACTTGATTACCCTTTCAAGCTCTCTCAAATGCCATCTAACGCCAACTGCAAGTTGCAGAAATTCATGCTGTGCAATGTTGGACAATTAAAACTCAAAAAATGAAACAGGCTTCAGACACAGTGTCTCCATGTAAATGCTGAACAAGAAAGAGAAGTCAAGTTTTAGTTTCACCTTTTTTTAACTGATCCCTTTATTAATATGTTTTCCTTTAATTACCCTTTATCACAATTAATTTTACTGACTAAGGTTTCACAGGGTTTTCTTGGGAACAAGCAGGTATCACTCACCCCACTTTGTGAAGAAGATCAAACAAGAAAGGTGCATAATTACCATCCCTTGATACTCAGTGTGCTCTTATCTCCAGCCTACACTAACTCTTTATGGCTCTACAGAGATACTTCAGCAGTATGAGATTATTACAGGATAAAGCTTCTTGCCATTCCTTCACATGTTTCCATAAATACCATTGATTTTTCACAGACTAAATTTACCAAATCTAGAGATTCCAGTCAAAAGCCTTGAAATGAAACATGATTATTTTGAAATTAAGTGGGTTTTTTAAATTGCTGCAGCCACAGACAAAGATTATGTGTAGGGAACTTCAGCAGCTTCATTTATTGAAAAGTGTTCACTCTGTTTAAGAATCTCCAGCCCAACCTCAAATACTCATTAATACAGGGTATGAGTTATCTTCTGTGCTCTCTTTGTCACATGAAACAAGGAAAAATAGTGAGAACAACGGTGTAAATCAAAAAAGTTTTTAAGCTGAACACTGAACTTTCCAGTTAATTATTTTCTTGTAGCACTGTGTTAATGCAGTGCTATGAAATGAATCAATGGCAGAAAACATAACTACAGCTAAACCTGCTAACTTTCGTTTCTATTTAATTCCCAAGAGAAGAGGATTTTATTCTGCACTCCATGTCAACTGACTCAGGTTAAAAGCTTCTTTGTATTCTTGAGTAGGTGCAGCAAATTTAGCTCTTTGCTTTCATATTTGTTGTGATGTACATCTCTACTGCACTACAATATACCCTTTGTTGTACCAGTTTGAATATCATCCATACATGAAAGTCTGAAATTAATTCAGCAAGTCTTTTCTGAAAGCAAGCAGTGTAGGAACAAAATGAAAGCAGAAAATAAATCCATCCTGCTCCTCTCCAGCTTTCTAAAACTTTCTCAAGTTCTGGGAGATGGGACAGAAATGCAATTAAAACAATTCACTAAGTGCTTTATTTGCCACCTGCCATTCATTGAATACCTGCTGATAAAAGTGAGTTTTTTTACTTGCAGATTTGCCCTGATAGACTGGAATTATGAAAGTTCGTGAGTGCTCCAGGAGCCACATGAGGATAAATATAGATCCAATCAAATCAAATCAAATCAAATTTGGCAATAAAGAGGTAAAAAGTGAATTACTTTCAGCTTGTCCCAAGGATATTTTTGTTTAACAGAACCAGGATACTTTATGAAGGCGGTTTTGTCAAAAATGTACAAAACCCTGTACTGGTCAATTCTTCTGTTACTTTTTTTACTATACAAACCACAAGCTATCATAATTTTCATAAGTTGTTTTATCCAAAACTTATCACACATCCAGAGATGCTTATGGAATATTATCTTCATTAAACCTTCTAACTGTCACTTTTTAGGCTATTTGCTAAGAAGAAGGTGGTTTATGTATTTGTGATGTAAGTGTGCATGATCTCTTCCTATCCTTATACAAACACTATCACTGACCACTTTCAGTGAATATGACAGAGAAGCAGAGACCTCAGTTGCAGGTGTGCCTACATCCGTTTTCATTTTGGATCACCCCTGCACTTCTGAAGTGAAAATTCCAGTTGTTCCTCTTTCCCTTGCTGGGAAATCCACATAATGGATTTGGCTCCTTCTGAACAAAACTGATGCAGAGATGGAGGTCCAGGAGAGCTCTCACTTCATGGAACTGGGCAAGAGCTAACCTGAGGTAACTGATCTACCTCCATCCCAATCCATTTTTTGTAGTGTGGTCATTAGATTCTCAAGACAGATCTTTTGCCTTACATACTTACTCTTACTGAGTTGCACTAATAATGTCAGTTACTGCACGTCTGTGAAATGAAGAGAGAACCTTGTATTGCACAGCATTGAAAATGTTAAAAAGCAAATCCCTTGCTAGACATCAAAAAAGAGAGTGAGGAGGAGGAAAAAGAGAAACTTTCCCATTAGTATTATTGCTTAGGTATCTCCTTGTGAAGAATCATTTGGTACTATAATAAGGTGATATGTATGTGCAAACCCAAGGTACCTGGGAATGCAAATTTTGAACACTGAGCCCAGCTGTTATTGCTAGTACAAGCAACTAATTATTACATTAAAATTTTCTTTCTATTTAAATGTATCCTCTTACTTCTTTCTGTTTGCCTCTACGTAACTATATGTTACTATAGACAAAATGTAACTGAAGACAAAAATGGTATGTCCTCACAATGTATCCTTTTTTTTTTTTAATTAGAGAGCTTTTATAATTAATTCTCACACTGTTTACTAAAATTCACCTCATCCTACTGATGAAAGATGTTGGAAGAGCTGTTATGTGCAGCATATCTGTATGTCATAAATCCATATGACCAGACAGGGTGAAACAGAAATGCTCTGTAAATGCTGAAGTATGTGTACAATTGACAGTAACTATTCATCTGACCTTATATGTTAGATCATGGAATTGATTCAAATTCAGAAGTCAAATACATAATGTAAGTTATTTTGAGAACTTAATGTAATTACAACTTCAAAGCTTAGTTATACCAAGAAAAGGCGATTCAACTGCAGTAGTCAATTTTCATTGCCTTTAGAACTGGCTTTTTGCAGATCTGTGAGAGAAGAGCTAAAAATACAGACACTATCTGTACCACAGTTATGGTGCATGAAACAGAAGACTTCTGTGTACACATATAAAAGCATAGGAACTATTCTTGGTTCTTCTCCATATCCTTTTGAAGATATTAAAGACAGGCATCATGTGTAGACAGCCATACAGATGCAGATTCTATTTTTAAGTTCACCTGAATACTTTCAGATTTTAAGATCTCCAAGACCTGAGGGCAAAAATAGTGGCAACAGGTACTTGACACCATTGACAATCAAGGATAGTTTGAAAAAAAAAAAAAAAGTCAGAATTATCTAAGTAAAGTTTATAAACTAATTTATTTTATGTTAGTACTCTTATGAACCAATTTAACCCACTTAGTTTCTAATGTCAGCATTTACAATGCCAATAAAAATAAAGGTTTATTCTATAACATTGGGCAGAGTTTAATTTTAGTAAATCAGGGAGATGCAATATTTTCATTTCATCAAGTCATGCCTTGTAAAAACAAGGTCATTATCAAGTCATTCTTTCAACGGACTGATGGGAGGCAAATCTAAAATGACCATGTAAGGATTTTAACTAGCATGCGGTAAAGACATAGTTAGGGTCTAAAATGCACTAATTACAAGCGGAACTGAAAACCAGTGATTTCTCTAGCTGAATATTTCAGGTCCATGATTGACTCAGTTTCTAAATCTTCCATACTGGATGTTAAATGAAAACTGAGCTAAAGACACAGAATTATTGTTAACGCTCCAGTAAGATATTAATTGCTTTTACATGGACCACATGAAGGATATCAATACAAAAAGAAATGCAAAATAAGTATTTCAATGCTGTAGGTTTCTTTTAAACCTTAAAAAAAAAAAAACTATGTAAAAAGTTGTGGGTTTTTTTTTTTCTCTAATGAAATGAGCTCTTTACATATAAATTATATTGTAATAACAGAGCTCCCTGGTGGAAAAGAGTTCCTTCTCCTGCTGGCAAAAATTAAAATAATCACAGATGGCTAATGATCAAAAATACTGACTGACAGCTCTGAAGTACAAGGCATAGATAATATTCTCAGAGCTACAATTTATTTATACTCAGAACAGGCTTTAGGCACCCACAAAATCTGCGTTCATGATGTCCTATTATAAAAGAGATCTTTTAGCTACCACTGCAGTTTCTGCTGCCAGGGTGTTTCCTTAAGATTAAATTGATCTCCACAATAATTTCACCAACATACTTGTGTTTTAGCGTATGAGTTATTTGAAACAAACTACAACTAGCTGAATTTCCTCAAAATTATAGACTCCATTGTTTTTATTTGCTATACTTAAAATGTATATTGTGAATTTTTAGAAATACTGATTTATACTTCAGAGTTAATATACTGCAGAAGTCAGTCAGTGCAAAGAAAGGGTCCTGAAACATGTTAGTTTCTCCTGTTTGAACTATAGAGTGTCTTGTTTCTTTGGTAGTGTTCAAAAACCTGTGAGGAGTTTGGTCTTGTTCCCACTTACATTAGTTGAAGTGTTTAGTTGATTCAGCCAGGAGGTAGATGAGCTTATAGGTAATTCTGGTGTCCTCAAACCTTTCTTATTTATCATTTTATGGCTCCCTTGAAAATTGTACTAAACATTTTGTAGAGCAGAAACCTATCTCCAATTTCAAAGCACTGGCTGTGTGTAGGCTTGTGATAGTTATAATTTCTCAGTACACACGCAACCTGCAGCATCAAATGTTCTCTAAGAGAATGTCTGCCTTTTCGAAGGGTAATTTCTAGCTTCTGTGATATAAACAAAAAGCTGGAGAGATATTCCAGACCTATTTAAAAGGTTTGGTAATAGGAATGTAAGCTTTAAATACTCCCAAAATACTACCATTGGGTATTGGCAACATTTCCTATAAAAAATTATGTGGGAGTGGATATGTGCAAACATTTCTACTTCATCCACTCAACTTTCATGCATATGAGAAGAGAGCACAAAAAGGGCAAAGTTTATTTGAACTCCACTACTGATTTTTTTTTTTGAAAATCAGCAACGAGAAAACATTAAAAAAGGGCAAGAGGGAGAAAGAGATGTTACTTATAGAAAAGCTACATAAAATTACACATCTCACTGGACACCAGAGAATCCAGAAGGAAAAAACCTTCAAATTCCAAAACTGCAGGAAAACCTACAGTCAGAATTTGCACTTGTTTAGACTCTGCAATTTGTCTCCACAAGCACCACAAATCAGGCTTCATTAATCACAGAGCTTTCAGAAATATTTGCTTAATAAACCTTTCGATTTTAAACTAAGCATGAGTTTTGGACACCAGCTAATGATTTTTGTGCTGACAGTAGTAGCCTTGCTGATACGATGCGTAGCCTCAGACAGTATTATTGGTTCACATTCTTTTCATTCAAATGTCTGACTGGACCTCTGCTATATGAGCTGGAAGCTCTGGATATAAGGAGCACCATTTATCAAAGCAGCTCCTGTTATGCCAGGACAGTGTAACTTTTACAATGACAGGCATGGAGTTGGAGTAATGATTAACATAAGAACTTTTCCCCATTATTGTAGATATGTTGAACTTCATTTTAAACAGGAATTATTTCATCAAATAAGTGGTGTTATTTCATCTAAACACAAGTGTAATTTATAAGTGATAGACAGTCTGTGATTTACCAGCATTCCAGCATTCACAAAGTCTTCTGCTAGGTAGCTTGATAATGACTTCTTAGGGCTAAAGCTGGTATACTATGTTACATTATACAGCACAGTCATCAAAAACAAAAACAAAAAAAAAAAGAGAGAGAGAGAAAAAATAATTGTTTTTCAATAAAAGAGGTGTTAGAGCTACAGGGTCTTCACAAAACAGGGCTTTTAAAGAGCGTGTATTCATTCTACTCCTTTTGAAATTCAGTTACAGCTAAGTGAGCTATCACAAGTAAACTATTTCACCAAACTGAACAACAATAAACCAAAACGAGTAGAAGTACTAAAAGCGTGCCTGAGGCAACAGAAACTTTGGTGTTAATTTCCATTTCTTTCAAGTGCATTTGATGAATGATGTGACAAAAGAATCCTAATTAAAGTCGAAATCCTGAATACTAAATAAATTAGAAGTGCCACTACATTCATCTTCTACAATGATAATACTGCCACTTCTGCTTCTTCTCTGTGCCCCTTTGCTTACATCTGTGGCAGTAACTCTGCAAAGGGCCAGCACAGATGGGGGAATGGATACTGTTTCCCCAAACAGAGAGATAATAGGACAGACTGACAGACTGCTGTGCTTCCCTTCATGACCTTCAATTTACAGAAAGAAAGCCTATCAGGCGTGTTCAAAGTATTTTTAGATTTTTATTTTTCCTCTCAAATCACTTAAAACTTGACAAACAACACTGCACTCTCTGGTCTTTAGTAGCACCAGACAAGTTGCTGTGTTTATTGCCATTAATTTTTTATTTCTTTTATTACTGGAGAATCATTAAGTACATATATACTTGGGGTAATATATAATCCTAATGGGTTGGAAGGCAACACTGAAGGGATGAAATTCTATGGCTTGTGTCACACAAGCCAGGCAAGACAATCATAAATGACCTTAAAATCTATGAATCTTCCAAGGAGCTGCCCCATTCAATAAGCAGACTGGAACATGAATTATGACTCCCGAGAGACATCCTTTCCCTTCTCCCCTTTTGTTCCAGGGAACAACTCTGAAATACTTTAGGAGAAGTTTATATCCCCAGTGCGCCCAAGCAGTAGGCTTGTGTTTTTCCATTCTCTTTCCACTCCTTACAGAAAGAGGGCTGTCAGAGGAGGAGGCCCTTCTATTTGAATATATTCACAAATACACTCAAAATCTGCCAATGCAAACAAAAGTGATGCTTCGGTCTCTCTAAGTCCCATTTGTACTGTCTGAGGCATACGACAGGAAGTCTTAAGAACAGGCTGTAGTCAACCAAGAACTCAAAGGGAGCCACGTAGTCCAATGTCCCATCTTTGTCAGTAACTAATAATGGCTGCTTGTTAAAAAAAGTGTAAAAACAAGACATGTTTTCAAAATTATTCTCCGCAACCAGAGCAATTCATAGAAAGTTCTTATTTAGACTTCACGCCTTTACCTTTAATGGCCCATGATGTATTGCACATGCGCAGAACACACACGGTAGAAGACTCCAACCCTGCAATGGCATAGGACACAAAATACAGAGTATCTTCTTTAATCGTCTCACAGTGACACCACACTTCTGGGCTCCTATTTAAACAATATGGTTACTTTGTATTTTCTAATGCCAGAATGTCTCTCTCCTTTACCCTTTTAATTTGAGGTTTTAAACAAGTTTTCAGATTTGTTCTATGAAATTCTTTTTTTTTTTTTCAAAGGAAATGACAGAGAGAATTATCTTAATGAAAAAGATAGATCACTTGCTTATATGTCTGATATATTTTAAGACCTGATTTGACTCCTAATCTAGCTAGTGAAATTGTAATGGGCTACATTTTTTTAAGTTCTGCCAGTAAAAATGTAGCTTGTGTACACCCAGTATATAATTCCCAGAATTCTTATCAGCATGTGAGTTTTGTAGCCCTAATTTTCTCCGATGGATTTTGGGTTGATATTTTAAAAAAAGATATTTCTTGATCCTAACTGTAATAATGATCATTTCAGTGATCACCGTGGGTTGTTGGGCTAATTATTCTATATAGGTAGGTGTATAGAGATTTAATAAATTGCCTAAGTAGGTGAGACGTGCTGAGACACGTATTGCATCTTATTTTATAATGAAGTGCCTGTCTTACACATGTAAAATTGCATATTTCCAGCACCAGCTCTTGAACTTTAACTTTGCATTCAGCTACTAACAGTAAGATATTTTATTTCAATTTCACTCTGTAAAAAGAAAATTTTCACTCCATCTGTAAAAATGCACAAAGATAGAACTAATTATTTTACTAGTTCTCTCTCATACACCCTGTGACACAGGCATGTGACCTGCATTTTCCCGTATGTTTAAAAAATTCTTACTGTTTGTCAGTCAAGTATCTGGCTTCCATTTTTTCCTGTTTTTTGAATGACTTCATATTTACATCTTGTGGAGCTGGTTATGGAAGAAGGTAAGCAAGAGGGGTTGGAAACAAATTATTGAAATTTGAGAACTTAGTAATTCAGGTACCGGCTTTGTAACAAAAAGGTGAACAGAAGCAAGAAGGACTTCTCAAAGCAAATGAAAGAGAGAAAGTTGAAGATTTAACATCTTGTTTTCATGTGGTGTCGCATCGTACGCTACCTAGTTTAATGAAGCTACTGCAAGCTTTTCTTTCTTAGGGCTAAACTAGATTGCATTTGGTCTTTACCATCACTTTGACCTCCTTATCACTGACCTTGATCCTTTCTGCCACTGCCTGCTGTGATCTCTCGGGATTAAGCATCCAAAGGTTATCAACTTACATACATGTATATGTGTTGTCATCTCTGGATTCTTAATAATTGATTGTCAAAGCACTTTTCCACAATGCACCTTGCTTTTTTGCAGAACAAGTGCCCTTTCTTAACTCAACGTTCAGCTACTCTTCTTTGGGGTATGCGAGTGTCAACCAGTGTGATAAGGTGTAAAAATACAAGCTTGTCAGTGATGACCCAGCTCGTAGCACTCAGAACCCTTGGCTAAAAAGCCAGAGAAAGCTTTTCCAAGTTCTTGTGCTGTTTTTTTCCTGGGACTAGTAAAAAATATAGCACAAATCATTGTCATTGGGAGAAATCTAGATTTGACTGTGAATTTCAAGGGAAATTATCCTCTTACAGGGCTAGGGAGGAAACGGTATTCTGGACAGTGTTTTCAAAATTGCAAATGATTTGAAATTAGTTGTAAAACTACTACTGGGCCAAAAAGGAATTAAAGAATTCTACTCGTAGTCTCTGATCTGAGATTTATGTATCCTATAAACATATATGTGGTTTTCTTAAAACTTTTTCTTTTACAAGCTTTTGTTAAATTTGAAGTTTAGGAAGTGTTTTTACAGGCTGGTAGTTTTGCCAAAGACTCAGCTAAAATTGTGGGGCTTTTTTTGTTGTTGGCTTTTTTTTTGTTTGTGGGTTGTGGTTTTTTTTTTGTTTGGTGGGGTTTTTTCTTTGTTTGCTTGGTTTGGTTTTTTTAAAAGAAGTTTATAAAATGCCCTGTCTTCAGCAGTTTTACTGAAAAATAGTTGACTTGAGCTATGGAATTCAGGTTTCGATCGCTGTTGGTAAAGAACAGATTACATGCAACTAGTGGCCTTGCATGTTGGTCAAGTTTAGAAAGCAAGGTTATCTTGAACACCACCTTTTACAGAATCACAGAATGGCAGGGGTTGGAAGGGACCTTTGGAGATCGTCTTGTCCAACCCCCTGCTTGAGCAAGCACACCTGGAGCAGGGGGCACAGGAGCACCTCCAGGCAGGTTTTGAATGTTTCCAGGGAAGGAGACTCCACAACCTCTCTGGGCAGCCTGTTCTGCTGCTCTGTTTCCCTCAAAGTAAGGAAGTTTTTTCTCATGTTTACCTGCAACTTCCAGTGTTCCAACTTGTGCCCATTGCCCCTTGTCCCTGGGCACCACTGAAAAAGAGTTCGGTCCCGTCCTCTTGCCAGCCACCCTTCAGATACTTATAAGTATTGATAAGATCCCCCCTCAGTCTTCTCTTCTCCAGGCTGAACAAGCCCAAGTCTCTCAGCCTTTCCTCATGAGGGAGATGCTCCAGTCCCCTGATCATCTCGGTAGCTCTCCGCTGGACTTGCTCTAGCAGTTCCCTGTCCTTCTTGAACTGGGGAGCCCGAAACTGGACACAGTACTCCAAATGTGGCCTCACTGGGGCAGAGTAGAGGGGGAGGATAACCTCCCTCGACCTGCTGGCCACACTCCTTTTAATGCACCCCAGGATACCGTTGGCCTTCTTGCCCACAGGACAGGTCAGGGTCAGGGTCAACTTGGTTTCCAGGAGTTCTCCTAGGTCCTTCTCAGTGGAGCTGCTTTCCAGTAGTTCAGCCCCAAACCTGTACTGGTATATGGGGTTGTTGCTCCCCAGGTGCAGGACCTTGCACTTGCTCTTGCTGAACTTCAGGAGGTTCCCCTCGGCCCAGATCTCCAGCCTGTCCAGGTCTGGCTGGATGGCAGCACAGCCTTCTGGTGTATCAGCCACTCCTCCCAGCTTGGTATTTTCAGTGTACTTGCTGAGGTGACACTCTGTCCCTTCGTCCAGGTCATTGATGAATATATTGATCAGGACTGGCCCCAGCATGGACCCCTGGGGAGCACTGCTATTTACAGCCTCCAACCAAACTCTGCCCTTTTGATCATAAGCCTCTGAGCTCTGTTGTTCAGCCAGTTCTCAATCCACCTCCCTGTCCTCTCATCTAACCCACACTTCCCTAGCTTGCCTGCATGTTATGGGATACAGTGTCAAGCGCCTTGCTGAAGTCGAGGTAAACAACACCCATTGCTCTCCCTTCATCTACCCACCCAAATTTTGTTGGATTTGTTGCATGCACCAGAAAGGTAATAACAGGGTGCTTAAGACAGGATTTTTTTTTCAAGTGGCTTAGTCTCAGAGACATAAAGAAACAGCTTTTTGTTAGCAGACAATGTTTTCTGGACCTATAGTGTGCTACAGTCACTATAGGATAAACCTGCAATGTACTGGACAGAGTAAACTGTTCCTGTTGTGAAACGTTGCCCTGTCCCTCTAAAGATTTATAACATCTTTTATCACAACAAGGGGAAATCTGGATCTTTTATCAACTAGTTTAACAAAGCAATCCATTTAAATAATGTGTCTGGAACTGTAGTCTATGGAGATAATCAGTAGCTTATTAACCTTAATCATAACAACACATTATCACTATTTGGTTTCCTGTTGACTAATTTGCAGAACAATGGGGAAGAGCACACTCAGCACATAAGGCTGTTTCTAGTTCTTGGCACTGCATAAATACAGTGACCCTCACTTGAAATGTCAGAGACTTAAGAAAAAGCTGTATCATATGATGAAGGAAGAGGGTCGGGGAAAAGAGGATCATGTAATCAGAGAGTTAGTTAAAAAGTAAACACTTGTTAAACCTCTGGACAAAGTGAGATCATCATCAAACAGATACCTAGAGGACAGAATAAAGGTCAGTTATCTTTTATCATGTTTGTGTAGCTTCAGTTAAACTAACAAGCAGCAGCATGTGCTTAAGGTCATAGTTAAACACTTTTGCCTTGATAAATGAGCTGTGTATTCAGTGCTTCCCTTTCAAGAGCATGACCATATTGGAACTCTGATCTACAAGAAAAAGACAGACATCAGAAAAGGAAGCAATTTGCCTGGGGACAGAAATCAGTCATTTCAGATGGTAGAGGGAAATAATGATAAGTCAAATAACAAAATAATAATAAGTCAAACAACAAAAATGCAGTGGACAAACTTCAAAATAAAACAGTTCACTTTAATTTTGGGGAGGGAAAGTGCAGATTTTTTTCCTCCAGATTTGTCAAAATCACCAGAAATGCTTTGCCTTGAATTATTTCAATACTAAAGGTACATTTCCTCATAGCTGCACACTTCTCACAGAAATTCTAGTTCTTGATCCTGATGAACTTACTATTTCATATGAATGCTACAGATAAACCTACACTCAGGAAGAAATACGGTCATAAGTGTCTTTGAGAGATTTAGGTGGCATAGACCCCATCCTGAAAGGAGTGAAGGTGGGTGAATAAACTGCACCTTCTAAGACAATATACCATGCTATATAACTGTTCAATTTAATTAATTTGAAAAGGAAATTTATGGGGAATTAAAATATTTAATTTCTTAGATTATGTAGGGCTATAACAGTTTCAGTGGGAAAAAGTGAATACTAAAAATACTGCAGTATACATCTGAATAATATTCCAACACAAAAAATTCAAGCAGTTTTAGGTTCTGTATTATGAAAATAACTTTCTTAAAACTGTTTACAAAGTAAAATTCAGGTGACAACACCTCAAAATTTATTAGAACCAGTTCTGCTACAAAAAAAATGAAGAAATCCTAACTACTTGACCTTCTGCCTCTTCACTGAATTATACTATGCCACTCTATATCTCTGTGTACTGCAGCTTAATGGATATCGAGTCACAGGATAGCAACAGTTTCCTTGCATGATTTGCACTTCATAGGAAAATGTGCAAATTTCAAAAGGCTAAAGTGTTCACACAGAATAGGATTCTGCTACAAGGAAAACTTTTTTATGATCCTTGGTTGTAGCTGTTTCTGTGATAGAGAGAATGGTAACAATATGTTTATGCTTTGATAAGAGTTTAAAAACTATTTGCTATAAATCAAAGCAGAAAGGTGAATACCACTAACACAGTGGCAGTGTTGCTGCAGCCATGAGGGCTAAAAGAAAAGGTTGTTAGACATTGTTTTTATTAGATCAGCTTGTAAAGTTAAAGTTGAAAAAAAAAATACAGAAAAGCTTTGGGGACCAAGTCTTCTTCAGGTGTCAAACAGAACCAGCAAGGCACAATATACCCAAAAACTTCTATAGAAAATGGAGGAAGCTCTTGTTCTTCCTTCATAACACAGGTTTTGTTCTTCTCTTTGTTCTTCTTAAAATTTATCTAGAGTAGAAAAATATAGGAAAATTTCTTAAAATGTCAAATCATTTTGAAACTCTGTAGTCCATGTTCCGATATTAGAAGAGTTGAAAGCGTTATAGACAGTATTTCACCAAGAATTCACTTGTCACAGAGCATAATGATTTTGTAATGGAAGTTTTAAAGGAGGAGGAAGTAAAATAGAATGAGAGAGATAAGCATACAGTAAAACTAGGAACTGTAGCTGAGACCAATGACAAAGGTTAACTCTGAGGATGCTAGGTAACTAAACATAAAGTTAAGATGAAGCCTCAGCCAATTATTCTTGACCAAAATTAAACCAGCAAGGTTTGGGAGAGAGGGAAAATTACTTCAGTGAGACCTCATTGTTTCAATGATACAGATTCACAGTTCTGTAAATGAAATTATTATTGCCATTTTGTCTCATAAATGGTGCAGTCAACAAAGGCCCTATGAAACAAAACTTCTCCACATTTTCCTCCTAGTATCAAAGCTCTCTGCCTGAGAGAGTAACTGTGCCTTTTTCCTACATGTCATTGCCCTATCAGTCCTAGACCACAATTGTGATATTGCGCTAAAGTATCTGATAAAGATCTGCAATGATTTGGGTTTTATATCTGCTAGGGACTAGACAGAAAAAAAGAAAAAATTCCAGTAATTCACACAGGCCGCAGGACAGGATTGAGACAGAAATGTCTCACATGTACTATACATGAAAAGACAATGATCCCACAATGAATTTTAGCTTATCCCAGATAAATAATCTTGCAGAATCAGGGCTCTGGAAGCAAATATCTGTCTACATTTAGGTATCTTTAGCTTCAAAATGTCTAGTGATATTGCTTATAAGTAAGCACAGATTCACATTATCTAAAACTGTATCTTCTTCATTTCACAGCAGTGATGAAATTTGCAACTCATTTTATAAGGCTGTGGTACTTGAATTTTACTGAAATGAAGTGTGCTGTGAGCAGATTCCACTGTTAATGTACGTATGTTGGTCTGATCTAAAATAACACAGAAATGTATCTGATTATATGTGACTGTAGGCAAATATTGCCCATAAACTTAAGCGACTGTTTAAGACTTTATCTAAATGGCAAACAGTGAGTATAAAAACAGGAATTAGTTTTCTGGGTGTTATTTGGTATCTAACAGTGACAAACTATGAAAACGTATGTTAAAACAAAAGCTGATTTAATCTCTTATCCTCTTGCCTGACACTTAGTCCTTTACCATGCATTTTGCTTATGTGGTTGAACAATATCAGCTTATGAAAAATTTGCAACATATCTTCACTTAATAAAGAAATTATGGTTTTATTCAATGTTTATGTTGATATCTTAAGTATCATGCACACTGCTATGTAGTGACAAGAGCAAATGCACTTTGGCTTAGTTTCAACATAAAAATTAGAAGGTGTAGATTTTATTACGACTCTTGCAATATATTTAAAAGCATATTAATGAGTACTAATGTTATATGCTTAGCCAAAAGAATTCCTGAAGTCACAGTGCTATTTTATCTGCTTAAAAGCATTAGTAATAAGGAGTTGAATACATATTTTGATAAGTATTTTATATCCTGTTAGCCAACAGTTGGATACAATTGAAAAATCTACCTACTGTACACACAGACCTTATGCTGTATTTTGGTAGAATAATAAAGCTGATGACAAAAGTAACTGAATTCCAATGGAATCTATCAAGAATATCCAGACAAAACCAGAAGCAATTATAGTACTCAGCTGAAGAATTTTCCAGCTGTCAAGATAAATATTGTTGAGTTTTTATTTGGATTATTTTAAGGAATCCCAACCAGTCTGCACAATTAATTATATGGCAATCACTATGAAACTTTTTATGTTTCCTTTAACAGAATGTTTCATATTTTTTTCCTAACAATTTTTTCAATCCCATAAGACACTGAATTCGTCAAGGAATTAGATGAGAAATGGAAGCTTCTGTTTCAGAAACAGAATGGCAGCTAGACAACAGAAAACAGATGCCAATTATTTGCCAGTGTCTGTTGTAGGACAAAACATTTTATGACATTTACTTTGCCTTAGCAAAGCTGCCGTTGATGTCAGAGAAGTACCAGTCAGGAGACTCTATGTGATCTAGGATTCTGTAAAGATGACAAGATGAAAAACACATAGTATTTTATATAAAGTAGCAACAAAGTTAGCTACATTAGCTCAATCTGAAATAATACTTACACTGTAAAACCAGGGTGGCTTATTAAATTAAGTAAAACCAGAATTTGTACTGCTTGGACTTAGCAGCCACAAAATAGGATTTCTTTTGTCATACATTGAACAGGGAAGAATTCAAGCTGTGCAATAGAAAATAAAACCAATCTTCTGTCACTGTATTAGCTATTTTACTTGGCCTGTGTACATATTTGTAGGGTGGGCTAGTCTTCAGCAAGCACCATTGAGGGAATACAGGAGTTGGTGACACTCTACTTACCTTTAACAGACCAACTCAGCACAGTATTTATTAGTGATAAATATTAAGTCAGGCCAGAAGCAAATAATTCTCTTAAGCTAGGCCAACACTCAAAATGTTTTGTTTGATTCTGTAACATTTTTTATCTAGCAAACACATTAATTAGATGGTTACACTGACAAAACATAGCATACTATTTCTGGTACACCTTATTTTATCAGCATGCAGCATACAGACAAAATTCTTTCTGGCAATGGAAATCGTACTGGTATTAGGAAACTATGCCTGTATCAGTCTGCCAGTCAGACCTTTCTAGCACTGACTAGGTATTAGATTAAGGGCAAAGAATGTCCATCCGAAGGAGCATACCTTGAAGATCAATGCTTGCAATGGAGGATAACGCAATTGAATTGTTACTTTTTGAACAGGACTATGTATACATCCAGTTTTTAAAAGTATTACAGATCATATTACTGTAATTTCACACAGGGAATATATGCTACCTGTGGAAAAACTGTAATATCTCATATGCTCCCTTAACTGAAGAGCTCACTGTGACAGTGCAATCAGTGGAGGTTCAGGCATTGTTCAATAATGAGCAAGCAGTTACACGTGACCTACCAAACACTATACTTCACATCAATCCTTCTAGGCCTGACTCATAAAAGAAATGTCTGTAAAGACCTTTCTAACCACTTCACCTGTGTGTTCGGTTCAACTTGTAGTTTTGGAGTCTTTTGTTACAGTGGGCCTATCACCACTCTGTCAGTGACTACCACTTACATGTGTGCAGCTTCAGTTCATTTTCCTCTTTCCACTCTTCCCTCTAAAATACAAATTACTTCAAAGTATTATGACATCCCAAGTACACCATACCTCAACCCTCTCTCTAACAGAGTACCTGATGATAAGAATAAATCACCAAGTCTCATTCAAAAAACTATTAGCACAAAAGTCTGGGGCTCACATTGAGAGTTATTGTTTTGGTGGCTGCATTTCAGAGGGGTCAAGTGGAGATAAGTGCCCATGAGATTTTAGCACAAATTTCTCAGGACCAATATACATAATGAAATGAATCATGTTACCTAGCAGTGACCAAAGCAGCTCTAGGATGACATCATTGCAGTACAGTGCCCAAACTCTGTTAGTCACTATTTCACAGGGTCAAACTTTTCTGCAGTTTTAATTCACTATTTTTCTAACATGGTGACTGAAACTGGAAAATATACTTTCTGTGTTTATTTTCTCTCTGAATTTACTTGCTCTCCCATGAAAATAATAATCCACACAGACATTTTCATTAATATTTTCTGGAAAGAGAAACTATAAACTCAATGATATTGACATTCCTGGCAAAAAACGGTTCACCTAAGCATGTTAGGCATGTTAAGTCCACAACAGTATTAAGAATAGAACTTTTTGTAAAAAAAAATGTAAAAATTAAAGGTTGCTTTTCTACTCCTCGAGAACTCAGAATATAAAAATGTCACTCTTTAATTAGTACATTCTTGCAGACTAAGCAAGAGCTAAACAACACTGAACTCTTCCTCCCTGGATGACGATGAGCCAGCATCTTGAGCAAGAGGGACTGAGAGGTGGAGGAAGACTTAATGATGTCATGGGGGAATATACTGGACTTATGTGGCCCAATAGTGTATTTTTTACTCCCGTGAATAGTTCCACTGATTTCAGGTGAATAGTCCTGCAGGATTAAGCCACTGATGATTAATAAATGTTTGAAAACAAGGCCAAAGCCTCGGTCTTATTTTAAGTCTCAAAGACAGGGTAGTTTCTATCTAACCTAATAGATCAGAACCACAACTTGCTCATTAGCTGAGAACCTCTGCCCTCCTTATTAGGTCCAACTCTCTCAGATGAACTGTCAGATGGGAACTGCTGCAATTGTACACAGGACAAATTCCATGTCATTAATGGAACAGGTGTTTAATGATTTTGGATGCATCAAGTTTACCCAGCTTCTTAAAAGGTCTCTTCTCATGTATAATAGTGGCTGTGACACGAAAGATCATTTGCAGAAAAGGTTGGCACTTCCCAGTCCATCAAACCATCAGCTTTATGTGCTCACATGGTGAATTTATTCAGGGAGTTTGTACTGGTTTCTTAAAACAGTGTTTAGGATTGCTATTATTAATACTGATGAGCCAGTAATTCAGCCTCCACTGAGATCAATAGTAGCTTTAACTAAGACCCACAAAAAATTTAGGATTAGAATTGTTAACTATATTATGCAGTTTATACACAAGAAGGGTTATATTTACTTTAGAAATTTTAATTCAAGTAAAAGTTGATACGCCAAGAACGTCTTAAATCATGGATATCTACAAGTAATATTTTTTTGTCTGTAAAAATATGAACTGATGCAAAATCAAGCTTTTTGACAGTGAAAACCTTGTATTTGACTGAAGTCGCATAAGCTGTACGTGACACTGGACTTTACCTGATCTTACCTCAGCTGCTTTATTTTCTATAGTGGAATAAGAGCCAAAGAGATGGGCAGAATGGAGCCTGCCAAGCTACACAGCACCCTCCCATAAAGTAATGGAAAAGGAAGGAAAGATTCCTGTACTGGGGTGGGAGAGACTTATTTTGAAAAACTTTTGCATGAAAATGTGGATAAAAAGGGTAAGAGATTTTCCAAGCAAAATTAGGCCAAGTGTATTTTAAGCACTAAACCTCACTTAGAAAGGAATGAAGAATTGTCATGTTTCTGTTAGAGTTACTAATCTTGGATTTTATTCAGGCTTTTGTGTTAGTGTAAAGGATCTTTTCTGTCAACAGGGAGTGGAGCCATATTAAGAAGCCCAGCAAATTTAACCCAAAAGAACAAATTTCCCTCTCTAATGGAGACTTTTTGTTCTCTATTATTTTGTCCTGTTCAAATTACAGTTCATTCAGCATAACAATAAATAGGTGCTCTCCATACAAGAAAAATTGTGCTATGAAATGAAGAAACAATCTTCTTTTTAACAGGACACCATCCAGGTACAGATAGGAGTTTTGAAGGCAACTACTTGAGGATGCATACCAGTGCAATGCATACATATCTCTAGGTTGCTTCTTGCAAAGTCTTACTGCTTAACTCAAGCTGCTAATGACATTTTAGCCAAGCCACTTTGGTCTTGGGTGATTGAGGTGTCCCAGCTGTCTCCTGATTTACCAGATTGGCCATGGGGGCAGCCAGAGATGGCAAATATTTCAGCCACCACAGCTAGACTCATTAATATTCTCCTGCCAACAACTCACCAGCTGCTCCAAGAGAGCACCTTACTGGAATTCTAGGGAACACTCCACAGAGGTTGTGACATTTTAGACTGCCTAGAGGTTTTGATACTTCCCTACAATAATAGCAGATGCAACACAAGACCTACAGGAGAGAGAGCTAAAATGTCATCATAGACCAACATTTAAGTATCTTAACTCTGTATCCCTGTATGAGGTCTGGTGGCAGAGTGGGTGGAAATCTTCTGTGCTTGGTGGTAGATATATTCTCATGCATCAAGTTATATCAAAGACACATGTTCCCAGATCTCACAGTGAAAGAATACTTTTGGTACTAGGCCAGCCATCACTTTTACCTGTAATGTATCTGTTAGTTTACTCATCTTAGCATGAGTATATGGCCACACTATGTAGGACTGAACAGTCTGCTTTCTGAGAAACACCAGCACAGAAATATTTTGCTCCTTTTCTCCTCTCACAAACATTTAGACTAGATATTTGACTTCTGTCTTGGATTTTCTAGTGGAGTGTCTGGATAAAGAACTCTTCCAGATGGTCGGAGTTCATAGGTGAAATAGTTGATGTGGAAGAGTATGCTGTATCAACACCCTTTTACTTTGAGCTTCCCAATATTGCCAATTGTGAAGGAGTTTAGAATATCTGAGTAAACTCATTAGGGGTCAGTATTACGAAGTGGCTTAAGACCCTCTTCCACCCACAAGCAGTTTTCCATAACTGCCTGTTATTGTTGCAACACCAGCTCATCAGTAGGAGGGATCCCTCCCACCAAAAGAAATGCATCTGCAAGAGGCAGCTATGCTATATGGATTCCCAATCTTAGTGGGAGTGAGAAGGTCATGACCTCCACAGTTAAAAGTTCCTGCAAAGTAACACCAGCTATATCCCACATACCAGGTCCCCTGATATCCTAATTTAATAGAAACTGTGAGACCATATATCTAAATTTTCAGTGAGGCAAAATCCTGCCCTTGGCTGACCCCGCCTGAGTCTGGCAAGGTCTGGGCACACTGAGACACTTCTATGAGAGGCAGCACCTCAGCTGAGCTGACAATGAAGCAGGACCTGGCAGTTACCATCTGGGTTTTGGATGTTATTTTTCTCCTCAAAGGTAACACACTGCCTCAGAGAAGCTCCCACCAAGTTCTGAATGCAGATACTTGCCTTTTTGCAAAACCTAGACCCTTGTTACCCTGGTATTTTGAATTCACTGGTAGCAGGACATGCTTCTTCCCTGCAAACTAAGAACTTGCGTCTGTGAAAGGCAGCAGTTTCCAGCCTTCCTCAGTCTACCCTGAAGTCAGCACTGAAGTCACAGGGCAACCTCTGACAGGCAGATGATCACCTTCTACATGAACTCAGTGGGAACAGAGATCTTTCCAGCTTAAAAACAGTATTCTGCTGATTGGCAGCAACTTGCCTTCTCACAGAGCAAAGGGCTGCTTTGAAACCATACTCTAAACTTTGTCATTACAGTTTTTTTTTTCCCTTCCTTATAAACAAGCAGGAGACAGGTTTCTTGTATTGATACTAATTACATTTGTATGGAAAAGATTCCTACTCACAGCAGTGTACTTTTGAATATGGAAAAATATCTTTTTGTTGAATAGAAATGGTCAGCTCATGTTGTCCCTTTTTGCCCTGATCATTACCATCTGCTACCCAAAGAAGAATATTCTTAGCCCATTTTTCATAGCAATCATCTCCATCCTCACTGAAATTTGCCTTTAGAGAATTTAGAATTCTCTTCTTTCCTTCCTTCTTCTTCCAGACCTCTAAAATAAACCTTGTTTCACCAAGTTTCTTGGGCTATGGTTTGGCAGCTGCAATATATTTTATTTTAAGACTCTCATTAAATTAGAGAAAGAAAAAAAATTTATATTTAATATTTACCTTTCTAAATCAAATTTTCTCCTTCCTTTTTTTTAAACAAGAAAATACATTATTTCCAGGATGCATTTGCCCTGAAGCGTACTTTGCCAGACCAAATATAAGTGATTATAGTCATAGGCCAAACACAAGTCTTCACTGACAGTCTTGTAAATTAGGGTAGAAGAGCAATACCTCACACTTTGTTCATGACGCTTGATCTCTGATTGAAATACGCAACCTTTTCCAAAACACCTCTTAATAAGAGGTCAGCATGATCACTCTGGCATCTTTCATAAGCAATAAGTTCCCTATGAAGGAGGAGACAAAAGAAGCTTCAATTGATAGGAATCATTAAGAGAAATCTCATTTGTAACTTTCCCAGTGTGACTATTTGTGTTTGCTGGTCCGGGGAGGTATGCAGCAGTTGCTCCTTCATCCCTTCCAGTATGGCACTGAATAGAGTTTTCTTTTAACTATGGCACTGATATTACGAAAACAGTTGAGAGATCACTTTTGGCATATCCTCTCTATGCCAGTGTTTTATTTATAGTTCTCTGTTATGCCACTATTTTATTTATGGTATTAAATATATAAAGAGATTATAATGCAGGAAAAAAAAAAAGTCTATTACAGAAAACAGAAGCTGTTTTGTTCAAGAGCCATGCTTATGAACAAGGCCACCTGGCTTAACACACACTGATGTTCAACCACATCAGAACAGAGACTTTCTTTTTTTTTAGTCAATCAGGTATTTTATCTGTGTTCCACACTGGTGCATAAAATACAGGACATTTCTTTCTAAGGAACTGACATGATTTAGATCTTATCTTTTAGGAGCGAATAGTGTTCTGATTTTTGTTTTGAAATCAGGCCCTTGAATATCTTTGCTGCCTGGAAGTACATTAGTATTAAACAGAGCGTTTATCCCACAAGTTATTATGTAACCATTGTAAATAATATATAAATACTTCAACTTTCTTTTAGTGCAGAACTCATTTTATTAACACTTTTTATTGGAATTGTTAGTAAATCAATCCAGTACCTTCTCTTTAAGGCAGTCAGCTCCTCCTAGTGGCTGCTTGCAACCTGCAACAAAACAGTCTCCAGGATTTTTTGCGTTTGTCCTTGGTCTTCGCTAAGCAGAGCAGTGAAGGTGGAGCTGTAAATTACCTTTCCTCCTGAAAATACAGAACAGAATGGGGAAATCTTTTGTTATTCAGAGTTATTGAAGGAAAAAAAATCAGCTGAAACAAATATGTTTGCACTGCTCCTTGCATTAAAGCCTCTCTTACTTTTCATAGCCTGAATCTTATGAGTCATACAAATGTGAGCTCTAAGAGTCTGTATTGCTCGATTACTCATATTCCTGCCTCTGCTACATCAGTACTTTCTGAAGTCTTTTGTAAAGCTGCGCAGTACAAGCCAAACTATTCTATGGAGGGAAGGCTAAAAGCCTGAAAAAATATTTGTAGTAGTATCTATCCTCATTAGATATTTCCGTCCCTTAATTCGAGCAACACTGCTCACAGAAGTAGTAACACACACATTTGCATGCTTGTCGGAGTGGGTCCCTGTCACTCAGCCAGGAACACACCTGTGACAATCAGCCTGGTTTCCCTTCCTCAGTTTTACTGCTTAACTCACTATTTCTGTCATGATGTTTCACCTGTTAAAACTGTGCAACGAAACTTTTGAACAGCACCCAACATCGTCACTGCAGTGTCACTTCCTCTGTCTTACATCTGAATGCTACGAAAAAAATGCAGAGAAAAGCAGTGTCTCTCTCTTCCCTTGTATCTGCACAGCAGACTTGGGGAAAGTCCAAATAAAAATACAGCTGCTGAACTGCAAATTATTAGTGCAACAGAAGAGCATCTCAAACAGTGATGCCTATATACTGAATTTATTATATAGGACCACATGCAAAACTTAGTCATCCCTTGACATGTAAACCTTCTTTCAGAAAAAAAATTAAAAACCATTTGAGGGAGAGAACATAAGTTTCAATAAAATCCACTGGCAACGAACTATCAACTGCATGGCAGGATTCTATCTACCCAGTTTTCAGCAAAGGGCAGAACATCTGCTGCCATTGTTCAGGTTACTACATGTCACCAACAATTTCCAGATTTTAGGTCCCTATATTAAGGCAGTACTCTCAGTTAACCAGTAAAGATGTGCTTTTGGGTGTCCATCTTAAAGTACCAGCAAAAGTCCCAATTTTCAGGAGCAGGTATTTAACACTTTGTGAGAAATAAGGCATCATGCCAGGCACCTACAGAGAGAGTGAACCCAAATCAATAGCTAGGATCTTAGCAGGAGGTTAAGAACCCACGCACAGCACAGCAAGCAGACAAGACAAGCTTCATTTCTGATATAAATACACAATGCACTGAAGAAAGCCTACAGGCACTGAGTCTTTTAGGATCAGTGTAATTAGCTTACTCAACTATTTTAGTATTGAAAGATAGAGCCTTGTGTGTCACAGCACATAGGCAGCAATTAACAAATAAATTTCCTTCTTTAGCCACTGGAAGAGAGAAAATTGTAGGTATAATCTTTAATATCAGTAAAAGAACACAGTAAAGGCTTTTTGAACCCCTTACAATTTTGGGGAAAAAAATGAGGGAATATCTTGTGGCCTGAGGCAGGTTGCTATAGTTCTTAAATTCACGTGGATTCATGGTATTCTCTACAACAATCTAGATGTAGACGTGGTCCAGGGTTTTATTGTTACACAAATTTCCAAGATTGGGATTTTAATTTGTGCTATACATATGAAAGTCATCTGACTAATAAATCTTTCTGTAGCTGACTGTTGAAGATGGCTTCAGGCCAATGCTGAAGAATGTTCACCTTAAAGTAACCCCTTTTTATTTCTGTAACAGCTTATTTTCAATTGAAAAATTATTATTAGTTATTATGCTGGTGCTTTAATCTAAACTGTGATCAGGGACTTACTACATTAGATGCTACCCTTAAAAACACTGAGGAGCAGTGACTGAAAAAATTAGTTTGCAACTCATATAGGTAAGAGAGATTCAAATTAAATACATTCCACTTCCTATTGGAAAGTGAGGTTCAGCAAGCTTGATTTGAATAAGAGTCTTCATTCTTTCTTTTATCAAAAGACTTTCCATCTATTACGGTTTATTAATTATATTCCTAGAGTTACTTGAAACAAGGAGAACTTGCATTATTCAGTGTTTTAATATTATAAAATATGTAATAAGGTTATTCAGTGATTTAGAGAAAACAGCCTGCAATCTGAAATTTTGTAGTTTTCCACAAAATTTACAACCTGCATGAACATTTCACTAGTGTCATTAAGGAAAAATAATTGAACAGATTTACTCTTTAAGAAAACACAGAACATATTGAGACCATGCGTATGGATACTTCCAGAAACTGGGTGCACAGACTATTAGCTTGTTAAGCTACTGAAAGTTACTTTAAATTCCAGTGTGGGCTCTTGAAGCCAGCTATTGACCCCATACTGTCTGGATAGTTCAGCTGTTCTTTGATGGGGAAAAAAAAAATTTAAAAAAATTCTGTAGCTGTCAGGAAAGCCCGTAACGTATTCTGCTCAGTCCTGGAGTCAGGACAACTTCTAAAGTAGCAGAACTGCAGCTGACTCAGAACCTGATCTAAAGCTCCCCAAATTCAATAGAAATTCTTTCAGTGAGTCTAAAGGCCTTTGGGTCATGGCCTCATGCATTAAACTAATTTATATAGAAAAAAATCTATTTCCTTTTACTTTCAATTAATCAGAGGACTGGGTGTGACCTATTGGTGGAATTGTAAATAATACAGAGAATGGGTCAGTTGTCCAAAGTGACTTGGATCTCTTGGAGAGGTCAGTTCAGATCCAAACCTAGATTTTAATACAGACAAATGCAAGGTCTTCTATCTAGAAACAAGGAATATTTGTAAGATGAGGACAGCTATTGTTGAGAGCAATGATTCTGTCTCCAGATAACAAATTACTATAATGGTAGATGACCAGCTGAACCTGATTTCCTCCAGTGAGCTAACATGATCCTTAACTGGTTTGCAAGCAAGGGAACGTGATAAAAGTGATAAGGTAGCCTTAATAGCACCATTACTGGAATTCAGTGTCCAGAATTAATATCTGTAATTGTAAAAGGATATCGAGGAGCTGGAAGGGATTCTGGAAAGATGCAATGATGCAGTCTTCAAAATATGCCTCACTGTGAGAGACGGAAAAAGCATAGCCTATCTACTTGTTCTGTCAAATGACCTGGAGATAACTTGAACACTGGTTACATGGAAAAAAATATTTCTGATAGTAAGTAGGAGTTTAATCTGGCAGGAAAAGATCCAAAGTGAATCTAAACAAATTGTACTAGGAGCAAAGGGAGGGTTTGAAACAGTGAGAACTAACTTTTGGAACAAAAGGGATATTACGATTAACCAGCATTGTATTATTTCTGTAAATGTTTTTTTGTGGTCATCTTCTGTCTCAGAAGAACTGTGGTTTGTTAAAGAAATTAATGGATGACATTCTTTGACTTGTAGCATGCAAGGAGGTTGAAGGTTATAGGTGGTTATAATGTCTTTTCACTTAAAAATCTATCACTTTGCAACATGAGAAAGATGAATACATGATAGTTATTTGCTGAACCACATGTGGTACCTTTTCCACATTGAGTTTGGTAGATGACCCATCTGCCTGAGACCGTATTGATGATATAATGTCATTAGGTAAATGGTTTGCAATTCACCTGGGTTGTTATAATCCGTTATGTATGGAGCTTTGTACATCCAATGTCGCCAATGAATGCCAGATCTTATTCTCCACTTGTAGATGCATCCCACCACCCTGAGTCCCTCCAGCCTGAGCAGGCAGGTAGTAAGACACAGATGGAAATCTCAAGCAAGCTCAAGCATCTGTGTGAAGAAGTTTACTCTGCTTTAGTAGGAGGCTAAAGCTTTATATGGTGTGGATTAGAACCACTGAATTAACTGTCTATTTAGGCACCAAATGGATTAGCATCTCAGCAAGAGTTTATGCCTAGGGGACCTCACAGGGTTTCTGCCCTGGGACAGCAACCAACACAGTACAGAAGCAGGCCCACCAAAGGGGACCACTGGGTAGGTCTCCACCAGCCCCTACCAGCTGTGAACTGAAAAATCCCAATAAATTCTGCCCCAAACACTCAGTGCAGTGGACCTGCTTTGTCATGGCCAGTAGGTAGTGTGGGAGTTTATTTCCCACTACAAGACAGACCAATGACGGTTGTTGGGACATGCCACTGATGCCCTGGAACTTCTGCTTTTGGGACAATGGAGGAGGCTCAGCAGCATTTTTGTATGTCTGATGCACAGCTACTCTGCTGCCAAGGTGCCCTGACCAAACACCTCAACAGGTGAAGGACAACTACAGGTATGAGTTGCCACCATCACTGCTGGAACAGTTTTGCATTTAGTTACTCCCACCATAGTTAGAAATTTCTCTTCTAATTTACCAATCCTTCTCATAGCAATCATGATGAATCAGTGATGAGCAAATAAAAAGCTAAAACCACTAAACACATAAGAAAATCAAAAGGGCTCTTAATAAAACTCTTTGATTTGCTATTTCAACTTTTAATACACTCTATCATAATTAATTTTGATGATCTTAAGCTAAATTAAAAGCAACGGGTAGCACTGCATGGAAGGAAAAGTATAAGGGTAGCTTAATGGAGCCACCCAACATAGTGCCCTGTAGGCAACCATAACTTAATTTAAAAGCACACTTGATATGCAGCAATACTCCCAGGTAAAATGGTAGGTGATCCTCAAAACAGAATAAGAAGTAGCTGTTGTACCCATCCTCAGCCACAGTAAATCTGTGTGAACGTGGTGCTTTTCATTAAGCAATCAATAATATATTTTATTAGTTCCAGAACACTGCATACAACCCACTAGAAGCAATCTCACTCCACAGTTTTGAGTGTGAATACCACAATTAAACCAAGAAAAAATAAATTAGTTTTTCTGAAATCTGGAGGTTTTTGAGTTGTAAAAGTCCAATTACAAATTAGCAAGCTGTGAATAATCAGATTTTAAAAACCCCACAGTTTCAAAGCTGCATGAGTTTTACTCATAAAATCCCTAAGGATTTATGAAGTTAAATAGTAATTGGTGGCAAATGAGACCACCGATGATATCTAACAGAATCACTGTTTTTCACCACTAGTTTTGGAAGTAATACCTGGCCCTTTGGGAGCACTACAATCTTTCTGCAACACAGATGTTTGAAATATACACAAATAATGAGACAGCTTTGTGCAATTCCAGGGTACTAACAAATATATCTGTGTTTGAAAACATCCGATCTTCCAGTCTCCTTCCAGTACAGCAGTGGACTAGACTTCCAAATGTGTTCATCCATCTGCTCCCAGTAAGAGGGGGAGATACCGACTGTTAAAAATGTTTGGTGATTTGGTTTACTTCATTACAGCACCAGACTGGAGATAACCATGTCTTGAAACTTATCCAGATCTAGGTGCTGAGGACTGCTGAAAACTCCTTCTGGGTTCATATTGGCATGCTAATATCAACTAGCATGTATATGTTTCATATAGATAAGATGCAGCTCTTCATCATGTCTGTAATTCAACCTTGGCATCGCAATTTTTAAGTTCTAAGAAGGAGATAATTTTGTAGATCATTATCCTTTTAGTATGTGAGAATATAAAAATCAAACACAGTGAATTTTTCATTCAGTTGCAAACTCTCACTGAACTGAATGACCCTCTAAAAATGTTAGGAAGCCAGGCCACTCAGAATATGAGAGGCACATTTCAATCTGGTTGCATCGGAAGTACTCAAGAGTAGGAGTGAATGGTGAGGAATGTATTTTCAGGCTTACAGAGCACCTGTATTCTCAGGGACTAACTGAAATTGTGAGAAAATCAACCCTATAAAGTGAAAACAGAAAAATAAGAAAAAAACTGTGTCCCAAGGACTTCACAGTCTACTCATTAAATCCCGTAAGTGCTGTTCAAGAAGAACCTTACATACTCATTTACTATGAGATGATTATTTAGAGACTTAAGGATTAATTTCAGGAGTAAATAACTGTAGATTTAGGACTGTAAAAACAGAGAAAACATCCTGTATGGAGCCACCACAAGCAAAAGAAAGGATGGCCCAATAACTAGGACATTTGCCAAAGACTTAGAAGACTTGGGTTTATATTTTCATTCAGCTATAAACTTTCAACAAATTGCTTAGGGACAGAACCTACTGGTTAATAATAAAATACAGCTAAACCCTCTTCTCTCCCACAGCAAGGGGATCTTGTCCAAACTATTTTCTGGGAACAGGCCTTGGTCCAAGCTATCTCCCAAACCATGTTTGAAAATTGTCTGGGAAAGTATTAGATGATCCAGTTGAAAACTATGCCAAGAAGCATGCTAATAATAGTTAAGCTTTCTGGGCAATTGGATGCCATTGCCTAAACCTGTATCTCATCTCTAATATACTACTGTAGTTAAATCCATTGAGAATGTGTGAAAAATGCAAGAAAGAGCACTCTCGATTGTGGAATACTCAAGGATTAAAGGCAAGAAGAATCTGTGAAAACAGTAAATGCTTTCTGTAAAATAATGAAAATAATCAGTGATGTAGTCATGCACCCATGAAGTACAAGACCTTTAAGCTTCTCTTAGATTCTTCTCTTCCAACTACAAACTCTGCTTTTAAGTCATTGGACAAAGTTATATGACATTGTCAATATGGGTGGAGAGATGTGAACCTGATACTGGTACATGTGCCTTGTACCCCAATGCACTAAAGCCTACAATTATATATCACATAGCCATTCCCAGATTGGTAGATCTTGTGTACTTTGAGAAAAGTAATTTATCCTTCAAACACATAAAATTTCACTCTAGATCAGGCAATCCCTTCATAGGTTTGATTTCAAACTATGGTCCGTTTCAAGAATCACAGAGCAAATCCCATTCACTAGGACTAGCAGGAACTCAGCCTCTCTGGAAATGGCCCAGAGAAAGATTTTTTTAACAGGATTTTAGGACCAACTTCTTGAGTGTGATGCTTGTATCCTAATTTTTAGCAGAAATGGAAAGGCAGCAAGTAGTGCCCAATGACATAAGTGATATTTAGCATTTCTGAAAAAAAAATAACAGTCACTTGATTTAGAGACTTCACAGATATAATTCCACTAAGAGTTATTAAGACTTACACTGATATAATATTTAGGTAAATTGTCACACCTCTAATCCATAGAGTTATATCAGCATAGAATAGAGGTATGGCTGTTTGAACATTACTCTTTTTATCACTAGTTTTCTTTGCAAACTTCGCCGATATTGCAGACAGAATCCATGCAGTGCAAATTATCCTCTACTTCAAAGATACCAGCTTTAAAATGAAATTCATTTTCCTGCATAAATAGGATACAATATAAACAAAAGTTCTTAGACAACTCAACAGCGAGACTGAAAAATACTTTCAATCTGTGCTAGTTAGCATAAAACAACATTATGTTTCCCTGAATGGCTATACTAAGCATTTAACAAAAAACGTCTACATTTAGAAGCCATAATTTGACTGGTTTCAGTTGCAAAGCCTTCTGATTACTACTATTAAAAAACTTACCATGATTCATGCCCATTTCTGAAGAAAAAAGCTGGCTGGGAACAAAAAAACACAATAACTTGTACACTTCTCATTAAATTATGTTTTTCCTATGAATTTGGATGATTTTAAAAGCTTTTTAAATAGAAATTATTTTTAATTTCAATTTTATTCCCACTGTGCAGGCTATTATTTTTATTTAACCAGCAAAATGGAGAGAAAAACAAGAAAAATAAAATCAGGGTTAAAACATGAAGGAAATAAGGGAGGACATTAATGGATCTTTATGAAATAAATATATTTTAGGGGTACTTTTCAATAAGAGAATAATTTTAAATGTATGATTCTTCAACTGTGATGAAAAGTCAGGTGAAACTAAAAGTTATAATGTAAATCTTTTGTAGAAATCTACTTTCTTGTGAGTTTCTGGGGGGAAAAAAAGAGCAAAAATTAAACCAGCCAAACAACCAAACAAATAAAGCCCCCCAAGACCACAAGAAAACAAATAAGTAACATTACAAAGAATCATATACATTCTCCAGTACAGCACAGTAATTTCTGGTGACACTCTGTAGGTATCCAGCTATTGCTTTAGGATCACAGGACTGAGGTTTTAGGAGAGGGTAAGCTCAGGAAGTCTCTTATCCAGACTCCTGTTCAAAGCAGGCTTAGATATGAGTTAAAACAAGGTTGCTTACAGTTTTTATCCAAGCAGGTCTTGAAAACCTCCAAAGACGGAGTCTGTCACTGACACCACAAGGAAGATTGGCAGAGAGGATACTCTAGTGTGACAAATCAGTTCCTTCCTTCCAGTCACGACATGCAAACACACACACACACACACACACAGAGACGGGCTTTTGCAGTGGGTCGGTTGTTTCTCTTTCCATATTACAGACAGGTTAAGCATAGCTCGTAGTTTAGGCTTTCCAGTGATTCTTAGATCAGCCTTAGTCAAATGCTACACATCAACACACACAAGGTATTTTCAGGCTCCTCTTTCTAAAGGCTCGGCATCTGGTGTTAACTGGGATGTGATAAGATGGAGTGAGAGGAAAGGTGACTCTGGCTGTAGGCGTGATTGTACAGGAGGACATTATTTAACTTGTTCTTGGGCTTATATAACGTAGCTACCGTAAGCATTGTGATCTGTCATGTTGGTCCCTCATGGACACTTTCAGCTGTTGTACATTTTGGGTGCATTTCACCTGGATTGCGGGACCATGAGCAGGTGTTGCTGCCAAAGGTAAAAACACAACATCTCCTGATGCCAAGAGTTACTACCTCAGTATTCAAGGACAGCCTCTTTTTCTTGCATGCAGGAGGAAAAGTAATCATATCTGGAACGTATCTGGCTTTGGGCTGGGGGAGCATCGTGTCTAATACTTGAGTACACAAATCCTAGACAACAGCTTGAAAAGAAACCATCTCAGCCTCACAGCTTACAGAGTATAATTACGTGTCTGAAGGACATAAATGATATGATCTCCAATTGACATTTTCAAATTAGTTTTAATATGTATAATAGCCTCTTTTAAAATATGTAATTTAAGACCTGGTTTGTTCTCTGTGGAACTTTCAGCTGGACAATACTGTAATTTTCATGTTTTGGCTAGTCCATTTTACATCCATAAATGGAGATATGGAGAAATGTAATAAATTATACTCAGTAGTTTTATGGCAGCATTATACTTAATCAGTCTTCTCATATTGTTATATTTCTTGGGATTATGTGTATATGTGTGCATGTATCTATGCATATTTATACATTCATAGGTAATGTTCACCCCAGTTCATCCTCTGCTTAAGGAAAGATTAATGATGAGAAGTACTGTGGGTGTCATTTCTCAGGTAGTTAACATGGGTATTAATATTAAATTTAATTTACTTATTGCCGAATCAGCAGCCTTTACTAAAACAGCAAAGTTATGTTAAGAGAACAAAGTATGGATTGTATTCCCTGGCAATATGAAGAGCTCAGGAAATGAAAAGTGCTTCAGTCATATATAACATATAGAGTATTGTTAGTGCAGAAGACCTGTATCAACTTCAGTGACCCATTTACTGGTTATTCTTTCATTGTTTTAAAGGCATTATGAATTAGAGCTCTGCAGTTTAAATAGCATCAAATACATGAAATAGAACCCCTGTGCCTCAGTTAACCTTAAACAAGTTTCTGAAAGCAAGGGAGACAGATTTAATGGATGTGATGTCATTACACTATATCATACATGCCAGAAAGAAAGAACAGAATATAATAGAATATCAGGGCAACATAGGAAAGCCATTTTTTAGCTATTTCAAGCATCAGAAAAATGAGCCAAACCTGTGAGGAAGAGGCTGAAGTGCATGTAGTAATGCATCCTAAAACATCAAGATACTTAAGTTTTTCCATCCTCTTTAATATTCGGTATTAAAAATCTGATGCTGATCCAACAACATCTGGAAAAAATACTTTAACTGCTTCTGCAGCCTGATACTGTACCCACTGAAGTTCACAATGAAATCTTCATTGACTTCATTACATTGTTCTGCTCCCCTTTCTAACTGGCTTCAGTGGGAACAGGCCTTCAGTTGCAACTATTTGTTTGCAATATCAACAGTCCCTCCCTGCCCTTTTGGAAATTACTATGGCCTTAGCTTTAACTCAAACTGTCAATATATGAATGACTGTGTGATAGGTATGGACTCTGTATAAGTTTCATGAAGCCAGAGGGAGACTTCCATTGATTTCAGTGGGAGCTTACTAGATGATATTGAGGTACATGACCTTTCAACTGGACACTTTTTAATCCAGTGGTTATTTTTTCCTTTTCTTACTTTAATTCTAAAGTAAACATTCAAAATCATTACATATCAGAGCCCAGTATATGTCATCAGGGACATGTTCTTTGGTAGAGAAGTCTACAGGTTATAAGGCTTTAATTTATTTACCTTCTGCATGCAAATCAGACAGATTGATAAAGTGCTCTCAACAGATATGATAATCAAGCCTGACAGCTAAAAATTCCTGTCAGCATTCAAGCAGAGCACCCAGGAAAAGATTAGCTGCCTTTTGAGAACAGGAGCAGAAACTTTGAAGACTGAGGAAAGAATTGTGAAATCTCTACTAACGCCACTGAGAAGAATGCTTTCATTTTGCCAGATGAGTCCACCTTAGCTTTCATTGTCATTTCCATTATCGAATGATCTCCATTCTGAAAAGGGATAACTGGTTATTGATTCAAATGTCAGCAGCTTAAATGCTATTAGCCAGGAGCAGCATCAAAAAGGAAGGCCACTGCATCAACAATATTGTACATTCCAGCTCTGCAGGACTGCATCTCCTTCTATTCTGTCTAGGCAGGCTGATGGCTCAGCATAACCATGGATCTCATAATCATCCATATATTTATCCTCACAAAACCTCTGCTGTTGTTCTTACCCTTATTTTAGAAGCAGGCAATACATGTCGAGGATGCAGACTGCAGTGGAGCATAGGATTGCCTGAGCTAGCCTTTTCTATCACATTGGTAGGATGAGCAGCAGTGAGGCTGCAGCACTGTGGAAGCTGGTGTAGGTCAATATGCCCTTAGGAAAAGGAAGGACACAAGATGTTTCAAGTGTTGCATTAACTCTTGTAAAGCTAATTCAAATATACCCTAAGCAGCCTGACAAAATCACAGTGGAGCTAGAACTGAACTGAAGCCACCAACTCAAATGATCAGTCTGTTCTTTCATGCTGTGATTAGCCTGACATGTGCACACATATTGTTTGTTATGTTTGTTATTTCTTTCTATACCACGACTAACTAGTAGTGCACAGCCTGGTCACAAAAGTAGACACTAAGGAAGCAGTAGGAACATACACAGACCCCTCTCTAAACAGCTAACAGCACAATATTGCAGAGCAACATACTCATCTAATAAATGAGAAGGTTGACTATGACAAAGTATAGTAATAAATATCTTTTATGCACATAGTTCTGTGGACTCCTAAGAACTAGCCCTCATTTTTTTGGCCTCTAGGAGATCATTAAATCTCTAAACACCAATCCAAACTCCTTAGACATCCACACACATGATCTGGAGCCTGAGCTGTCCGCAAGCCTCCTGTTTCATCTCTAATTCAAAAGGTCACTTCCTGGAAGCTCTGAAAGGGAAAACAGTGAGGCATTTCTTTCCTTTTTCCTCTTTGAACCACCTCCTATGGAATGCACCACTGAAAGGCAAAATCTAGACCTAATTTCCTGCAAAGACAAGTAGATCTTTACCTTTACTAGAAAGTACTGATATACACTTTCTTGAAGAATTTAGCCCTATCAGAAGGAGATAATAAAAACTAGCAGATTTATGCCTCACAGAATGGGAGTGTTTCTATCAGAACTAAACGTCTTTTTCCCATATAGCAGTCAGAAGAGTTAAAGGTAAAAATTTTTCTTCGTTTTGCTATCTAGTCCATCTCTTGAATAAGGGCTTCTTTTGAGCTGCTGAGCACAAAAGTGCATCTGGAAAATGTCAACTAATGTATTTCAAAGTTATTATGTGAAAATAAAACCCTTGAACATATTTTTTTTATGAAACCTTCCAAGAAAATTCACTTCCGAGACCTGGCTTGAGAATGAGCAGGAGACATTTTTCAGCCCAAAATAATTTTATGAGAAAGGTTTAAATGTTTGGAGAATATGTTGGAACTGTAATTTCTCCCTTAACCAATAGCCTCAGTGATGGATTACATGACCAATAGAGTGAATCTACATGTATACACACGTACACACATAATTTCATTTGTTTACTTTTGGATCAAAAATAGAACGTTACAACATTTGTTTTATCCTTTTCAATCCCCCTGAGGCATTGTGACATTTGGTACATTTGTTTTTCCTGTTAAGAGATGATTCTTTAATTCTTTGAAGCAGGTGGAGGAAATATTTAGCAGAATGTTTACACTATGACAACTATACATCGGGCGGGGGAAAGGGGGAGTGTGCTTGAACATGCACTGAAAGCCAGAAGTCGATTACATTTCTTTCTTCTGCACAGCCCAATGTACAAGCTGGAGAGAACCTCTGTCCCCGGTAGAGGGGACAGAGCTAATAACAAATACATAATTTCAAAGAGGCCAAAGACATTGTGTCATTAACTTTAGTTCAGCATCTATGTCAGGTGTGAGTACTTAAAAATACAGGCAGCATTCCTATTGTCCAGCTTTGAACTCAAAGCTTGAAGGTCTTCCTCACAGTCAACAGAAAAATGTAAATTCCTCCAAAATTCCTTTCAGGGCATCAAAAGTAAAAGCCCCCCTCCCCCCCACTCCTTACTAGTTTATGTCAGGCAACTTAAAAGAAAGATCCCTGTGCATCAAGAAAATAGCTGCCTAAACGCAGAGCTTAAAACTCTTCTCTGTGCTTTGGATAATGTCTATGCTCTTGTTTGGACATGTTTTATGATTCACACACTGCAGAACAAACTGATGTATACAGGTGACCTCCTAAGATCCAGTGTCCTCCCTCTAAACCGGACAAAACTGGAGGAGCTGCATTAAAACATGGCTGTGGATGATTGGCAGGGCACACTACCATAAATTCAGCAAGGAAAACCTGGGAAAGTCAACTTTTGTTCTGTTAGTGAGGTACCATTAAAAGGATGTGGTAGAAAACTGTAACTCACAGGTCTTAGTCACACAGCTATGGCTGAACCCAGACCTATTCTCTTTTATTGTTCCGTAATGAAAGTTTATGACTGCTCTTTCTGTCTTTTAGCAGATGGGACCTCAGTGTAACTGCATGCCTTAAACTCCTAAGGGATATATCAGGATGACAGTGGGAAAAGACTTATCTCTATCTTGCTTCTCCAAGGCAGCCTTTGTCTAATGACTATTTTCAGCAGACCCCAGTTTCTTGGGGAAACTCCAAAGTTAAATTCACTTGGCACAGGACACAGGTCTAAATGCCATATCAGGAGTTTTCCTGAACTGTTCCACTTCATAGGCCAGTGAATGGAGCATGGCTTTCCTAAGGCTCAGATGGGTTTTCTGGCCACTGGGCACTAAAAATAAGTTGTTTTTTTTTTTTATTCTAGGGTCAATGAATATTTAAATATTGATACCAGAACTTCAACACCTCTCATATGGAAAATGTCATACAAAATCAGAGCTTACAACATGACACACAGGATATCTACTTCCCTCAGAAAGAGGAGGAATTTGGATGTCCAGCTTGTGGGAAAATTATCTGAATCTCCCTGGATTATTATGTAATAGGGCAACATTATTTCCATTGGTAATACAGCATACCTGTTACTATACTTTTCTCTTTGGATATCCTATTATAAATATCATGGTTAGCACAACCTGAAATAATTTAGTTTTTCATTTGAATGAGGTAGAACAGAGACCCTTTTATTTGATCTGAACCAATTATGAATTTTTGTTGGTTTGTTCAGACATAAAAATGGTTTGAATATTCAGCCAATTTGCTACTTACACAAACTTGCTGTTTGAATAATCATTACCAATTGGATCTTTGACCAGCTAGATGGTAAGCAAGTAAACAGTTAATTAGGTAATGCTGTTTATCTAGCATCCACCTACATAAGGAAGCCAAGACATATGGCAATGGCACCCACAGAGAACCAGTTCGTATTATCCACAATGAATGAGGGGATTTGTAGCTCTTCAAACTCCATTCAAAGTTTTTTGCTACTAATATTGCCAGGTCCATAATTTTTTCCATAGTACTTTGTTAGTAACAGAAGTTACTGTTTAACAGGAGTAAAACTGAAGCAATCTATAGCAGAACAATTTCTTTCTAGATCAGACAAGTATATAAATAAGAACATCCTGTATTAAAAATTTAGTCTGTTCAATGATATGACACTTTTTTTGCGATAAAGATTTTTGTGATAGAAATATTCTGTCTTGATATAAAGGAGATCATTATAACACCCAAAGAGCTGTCGGGTCACCCCTATTTAAAAGGTAAAAGCAATAATTTGCAAGTTATCCAGTTTGTAGCAGGATCTACTAGAACCCCAAGGATCTGCTCTATTTCACAAACCTCTGTATTGTATCAGATATTATATCACTCCACTCAATAGGTTGATGAAAATGTTTCACTTGAATTTTAACCTTTTTGCAGAATACACACAGGAAAAGCAGAAAGGCATTTTCCTTTTCCTGCGTAGAGCTGACTTCTGTTTTATAGCTCACTGGCAGTAACAGATTTTTTCTCTGGATACCATTGTATATCCCCCTTGCTGCTGAAGGGATGGGAGCTGGAAATTTGGAAATTTGCTTCTTTCTGTTCTAGCTAAATGTGTCTTTCTCCACAAAAAGAAAGAAAAGAATTTTTTTTCCCCATCCTGAACTAGTTCTGGGATGCCTAACTTCTTTAACTATCTTCACCTACTTATTTTGTCACCATTCAAAATCTTTATTTAGTAGGACTCCAAATTGTGATATGCCTGCTCTGTTTTGAAATAACATTTAACAAAATGACACATTAAGTCATTGTATCATGGAGGCCATGATGTAACAAGAAGACAAGAGTGAAAATCAGAAACCTGGATTCTGTCCTTGCTTTGTGAAAGACGATCCCTGTCATTTTGGACCACTCTGCTTTGTTCTTCAGTCTTCCAGGCAAGTCTTGCTTTTACCTACTTAAAAAATAAGCTCCACTGGGAAGGTACAGTCTTCTGCAGGACACTTGCACAGTGTTTAGCACAGTGGGGCTCTGATCCTATTTGAGTCCTTTAGACAAGATGGTACTACAAATAAATCATAACAATAATATTCTTATTTGCAGTTAAGATTAAACCTAAAGTTACCTTATTGGAGTGTCATTCTGGTTCCTGTGATATTTGTCTGAAACTTTCTTCTTACGGTATAACAAATGTGCTTCAACTCCATTGGTCAGCTTCTTCCTCTAATGCAGACAGCTTAATGGATTTTTCTTAAGCCCAGTACAGCTTGTTTCTCAGTATTAATTTCAACTTCAGGTTATTGTGCAAATTATGTCCTAGCTGGAAATTGAACCACGTTGACCACTGAAAAAGAAAAGCCTAATATATGACCTGTATTAGACAAATTTGCCCAGCCAGCAAAGTACAGCTGGATTGATTTTCACTCTGTCATAATGAGATAGTTTGTTAGACAAGTTCTCCACCCAGTGGCTGCAAGTGTCCATGAAAGCAAGGATATGATCCCCAGGATGATGTTATAGAAATGCCAGAGATGTAAATCCTGCATGTATACCTCAGTTGACTTGAAGGAAGACAGGCAAAAGGATGTTTCCTTCATTTAGACCTAAGAAATCTATGAAAAGAAATGTTTAAATAATGTAAGACAAAAAAAAAGACTCAAGAAGTATAATAGATGTAACTACTGCCTCTTCCTCCCCCTCCCCTACCCTAAAAACCTACAGTAGTATTCTCTACATTTTCTGCTTTTTGGAATAATTTATTAACATGGGTTTGGAACTGCATGGGTTTTTTGTTTGCTCATTTGCTTTCAGCACAGAACTGCAGGTCAAGCATTCCCTTTCCAACCTGCCATCAACATTTTAAAGTTTTTCTGAGAGTTACATGCAACAGGATTTAGCACTTGAGAAGACTTGCTTTATTGTAACAAAATGTACAGTCTTGAATACAAAAACTGGTCATATCTTAGGTATATGAATGTCTTTCCATCATAACGCGAGTATCACGCAGGTTTAAGACTATGTAACTTAGCCA
Source organism: Phalacrocorax carbo (assembly GCF_963921805.1). Lineage (NCBI taxonomy): Eukaryota > Metazoa > Chordata > Aves > Suliformes > Phalacrocoracidae > Phalacrocorax > Phalacrocorax carbo. Next base: position 136,957,138 of record NC_087514.1, read on the forward strand.
TGCCCAGATAAATTTGGGAAGTAGTAGTATGGAAGGTTGTTTTTCAGAGGGGATGCCTGATGCATGGAAAGGCTGTGGTATTTTGCCTGATTTTTACCCACCGCTTATCTCAAATGTCAAAATCACTTTGGCTGAATTTCAGCCACGACTAGGCAGCTTTCTGTACAATGACATTTGACAGCCATCCTGTCTCCCACAGCAGCAGGACCAGAAAAGCTTTGCTGCATTTCTTCTTCAAGCTAACAGCAGCATTGGAATCTATTCATGTGTCTGTGTTTTTGATAGAAAAAAACCCTGTATAAACAAAAAATAGAAATAAGGAAAAACGATTCAGCAGCATGGGTCTACATGTACATGTAACATGAGATTTACCATAGTTCATTTTTTCTTCTTATAGATCACTCGCCTCTGCTTTTATGCTTTCCCTCTCTCTCCCAATAGTTTACGTTTTGAATTTGGCCTTGCCTCTTTCTCTGATTTTTTGTGGGTTCTTTCCAGTCATTTTTATATATATGCAGCAGATGCATTATTTGATTAATTTAAAAGTTACTGCATTTTTATATGCAAATCCTTGTTTATTGATGATGTAGTTTTGGGCCAATTAAGAATTTAAAATTCTCAAGGTTTTTTTCTTTTTATTTTCAGATTTATAATATACAAACTGAACAAATAAACAAAAAAGACAGTACATATTTCTTCCCCGCACCCCAGCTCTCACAGGACTTCGCACATTAGATGCCACTCTCCTGACAGAACTGGGGTTTAGTTTCGAAAACAAGTTTTAGCTTTTTTCATTTGAGAGGGGAAAAAGCACTACACATATATATAATGGTGTGAATTAAGTATCACAAAATACAGAAGAGGAAGTTGAGGTTTACAATTAGGATTTTGTCCCGCAAGTTTAGCAAATAAGTACAATGAACCTAGCAGGAAACATTTAAATACAATTTATTCTCAAAATAGTGTTGCTTTTATTGTAAGCTGTTAATGCTTTATAAGATTAATATTTTAGGCAGTAAAAATATCTTCTTTTTACGTTTTGTACCACTGCTCACCCAATCATGCAAATATTTCTGCAATTAGCCAACAATTACAACATTCTAGCTCCCCTAAAACCAAACTTGAAGCTGAATTCTCACTTTGTTTCATATTAAACACTGTTATGTTTTCCCAAAGCTTGTTCTGTCAAAAAGTGACATTTGGGTACCCACGCTAGTTGTGATTAAAAATTAAAATAAATAGCTGTTTTGTTAAATATTTGGGAAACTTGAAATGGAAAGGTGGTGCTGAAAGCACAGTGGAATTTTCATAGAATCATTTAGGTTGGAAAAGACCCTTAAGATCATCCAGTCCAACTGTTAACCTAACGCTACTGAAGGATGGAACACTGATAATTAACCCCCTCCACCTAAATTCTCCTTTCCTGAGCTCCCCTCCCCCCAAACACATAAAAATCAAAATTATTCTCTTTTCCCCATATTTTTTTGTTACCACTTTTTGATATATACAGGGGTAGAGGAGAGGGGGTAATTTAGGGATGGGAGTGGACATGGGGGAAGTAAGTAAATGTTTGGCTGTCTCTCAAAACTAAGAAGTTCAGACAGTTTAGAAAAAGCAGCTAGGATTTAGTTTTGTGTGTTGAATTATCCAGCTCTTCTACTTGTTTGTCTGTGGTTTTTTAATGAGAGAAATTGTGGACAGGAATCTTACAGTACAGATTTTAAAAGTAAGAGAGATTTCAGTGAAAGAGAGAAGTAGTCTTACTTCAAATCTCCTTTTCACTTTTCTACTAGAATCTAAATTATGATTCATTTAATGCAAGGAGTTTAGAGTCTTTCAAATAATCAGAAAAAAAGTGCAGAAGAAATAACTGGAAGCTGAAATTTCATTTTGTACAGCTTGAGCCCATTCAAGCAGCAGGCTCTCGATGACTTCCCATGCAGACTAGACTTACTCTTTTGGGGCGAACCAGCCCCAGATCTGCGCGTTCCCTTCCCCGCTGAGCCAGCAAGTGTCACCCAGCCTTCGGAGGATGAATCCTTTCCCCACGCAGGAAAGCACATTGATTTTGCAAACTGTTAGCCGACTTCCCCACCTAGTGGAAGCGCAGTGGAAGGTTTCGGGTTGTGGTTGCAATTAAATCCCAGAGAAAACTGTTATGAAGCATAAACACTCTGAAATAATACTATGCTTGAATTAGGGCTACATAATTGCATAGAGTCTGTACTTCAGTGCAAGTATGACCTCAGAAACATACCATCATTCCAATAAAAGCAGAGTACGTACACTGTCTGCTCCTTCCGTACCCCCCATGTCTTTGACAGATACTGATAGTTCACATTTATTCCCTGCAACAACCAACAAAGCTACTTCACATTCAGATGTCTTTCCTAATTTACCTCCAGGTGAGAGAGCAATTTCAACTTACCCATCAAAAAAAATAGGGTCATAATGCCTAGCAATGCTTTGTGGTGTGCAACCCCAAAGAAGGCACCGTATTTTTACAAACCGCTATTCAAAGACACAACCGAGTCATCACTGAGAAAATGCTCTAAGCCCTGTATGACACATTAATCAACTTCCAGTTGAATTTGGTACATCACAACAATATTTAGGCTTATCACTAAGTCTGGTAGCCTCTACCCACAATGACCTGCTGTAATCCTAATTTATATTATTTGATTTACCCTGCAAAGTCTAGTTAGCTGAGATATGGCTTCATGACCTCAAACAGATTTGTATTTCCATCTACTCTGTTGCTTAAGAACTAAGAATTACTGTCCAGATTATTGTTGATTGGGACAGAATTAAATGGGTATGATATAAAAGAAGATATCATAGTCTCACACTTATGATTCTAAACACAGAAATCCAGGCTGATTTCTTGAAGGTTTTCATTGTGTTCAAACCCAAAATATAAACTCCTACATTCAAGGTTTTGTCTCTATGCAGAAGAGAGTTCCCCCAGGCAAAAAAGCTGACTTTCCCCTAAATTCCAAAGGGTGTCTGCTCACCTCATAAATTTATATGTTTCATTTTCTATATTTGTTTACTTGATTGAGGTTGCTGCTTTGGTCTTTGAGGGGTCTGAATAGTTGACCAGTTGCCTCTGCAGATGCCAGGTATTTTCTGTGTAGCTGATTTTGGGTAGTGTGCACCACCAGAGGCATCTGCTGTGCCATCTTTATTTCCAAACTAGGATTTGTAGTGGTGCAGAACTCCAGTTTCGTATTTTTTTCAACTGATCTCTCCTGCTTTTGTAACAGCGTGCAACAGAAAAAAATGGTCAATAGATGTTCTAGAAGTTAGCCAGTTGCAGCACAACTTAATCAAAAGGGGACAAACAAAGCAGTGGAAGTGAGAGCCACCTCTCTATAACATTTTATTACTTAGAATTTCAGACATGCAGCTTTCCTTTGTTTGAATGGATCCCTGACTTTATTCTTGCAGAGTTTTTTCTCTTAATACCTCCTACCTTATTATGACTACCAAAGGAAAGGTGCAGTTCTCATTCTTGCAGTTACATGGTATGCAGGCTTAGCTGAAAAGCCTTCAGCTAAAAACCCGAGAAGGAGAGAAGAGTACTTATCGGAAAAATAGAACATCAGACAAAACACATGCAATGAAAGTGGACATTTCAGGTCTTTTTTGTCCCTTTTTTGTTTACTGACTGTACTTTTAAAAAGCTTTTGTGAGACATGTTAATACTTCCATGTTCATACATCTTTGACCAGTAATGTTGATAACCTCCTGGTGTCAGTATGGTTCTACTGCAGTTCAACTCCCTTTGCAAAGCCCTGAGCAGAGACTAAAAACTCCATGTTTGATTATGACAGATAAATAGACTGGTTAGAGACCGGGACTTCAGTATGCTAGATGAGCTTCTAAGCAGAATTAAACAGATTATTTCCTTACCCTTTGCAAAGATGCTTCCTCTACCTACACTATTTGTACTATTGCCAGTTCTGCTTACGAAGGTGATGCCTTGATAGTGTTGTCTGTAAATAGAGCCACTAGTGGGCACGTAATTATTCTAGCAAAAATATGCTATTTGCCACTGTATTTATTTCACTTACTGTGCAAGAACAATAGCAGTAAAACTAATGTTTGCACCCACCCTAAACCAGCTACTAGTATTGATCCACCTTCATGCCAGACCCCGTTAGTCAAAAGCAGCAGCAGCTAAATCAAGCTCTTCTGAGGTATTGCTTCTCTTTCACTCAAATGGCAGCAACATCCATCAAATTATGAGCCTCACTCATCAGTCATTTCTTAAACTGTGATTATTTATGGTCAAATGTCAGCCCAGCAGCATAGAGCGGAAGACAGGAGGGCATGGCAGATTTTGTTTGTCTGTAGGAAAGCTGACTTTACTTGTCCTATAACTTACCACCTGAACAGATTTCTACTTATTGGCAAGGGAATGTGCAGGAATGTCCTCTCTTCTGTTTTATATATTGTCCCTTCCCTCTAGTAAAACAATAGACAGAACTTATCCCTCAACCCTTCACAGCAAATTGGGAAGTAAAAGAAATAGGGTTGGAGGGCTGTTCTTGCACATTAATCAAAAGGGGTGGGAAGGAAGATAGGTATGTAAAAAAAGAAATAGCTATATGGGAAATAGAGGGGGATACTGAATCCTGAACAGAAATTGTTGCAATAATTGAGGGAGAGAGAAAAGCGATTGGCTTCCATTCTCCTCCTTAAAGCCCTGAACCCATCCTAAATCCAAACCTCCCACTAAATCTCCCAGGCCAGTTTTTCCCTTGCCCTTTCCCCCAAATCTATCACAGCATTAAATTTTACCAACGATACTGAGATATATTAAATCAGTTCTGGGACAGCCAGTTGGAATGGGAATATCTTATGCTTATTCTTCATTGGCATAAATTAATTTTAAGATAAGAAATGTTCTTACAAGTGTCTTGCCTGAAATTCCATGTAATGGATCAGGCTGTAAAGAACTTAAGCTTCTTTTAACACAGGAGCATATCAGGCAAGGCTTAGACAACCTTCGGTGGTAACAAGTCTACTACTTCTGGACCTTAACAAGTCCCTCTTTCACGTACTGCAGCACTCCACCATGAACGTAGCAGCATAAGTACTTTCTGAGATGTTTCTACACTGTTTTGCATGAAGAAATGATTTAAAATCCCCTTTGCAAAATTTTCAGAATCCGCTTATCAAAATCATGTACAAATAAAGTTTAAGTCCACTGATCCTGAATGGCAACTCCTAGGCTGATGTGTCTTGTTGCATGGGGAGTAGGAGTGGATAGCACTGGGAAAAGTAAAGTGTCTTTTGCCTTTAAAACAAGCTTAGGACCACTTTAAATAAAGCAAGTGGATACTGTGTTTGCTCTCAGGAATACTGTGTACAACTAACTGTTCTGAAATACTGAGTTGTACCTCAAAATTGTTAACCATTATGCAGTTGCTGTAGAATGATTCAATTTGATTCCTAAGCATGTTATGGAGAACAATTCTGTTTGGTTGGAGTATTTTTTCATTTTTGTTACCTAGAAAACAAATGTTACTTTGGCATTTAACAGGCCAGGCAGGGACTCCTGTTGGCAAAACCCACTGATGGTTTTCCCACATGGATCATGATATACTAAGCTGAACTTCCATTATAGAATACTGTTTCCAATAGATCAATTTTTCAAAGAGACTTTAATAATGGTTTGGCTGTACATTTATTCAGCAGGGGTTTCCTAGACTATCAGAAGATCCCAGAGTCTGGAATTATTTTATTGCTTCCCTTTGAAGTAAAACAATAGTCGATGGTTCACTGAAGCATCAGTATTGCCTCAGAAGCCAGACAGAAATCTTGAATAAAGCTGTAGAATAATTGGTACTTCCAAGAGGAAGATGATGAAAGTTTTGTGGAGGTACAGTCATGGTTAAGTATGTTCATTTGGATTTCAAAATAAGTCAAATTTGTTTGCTCATCTGTGCTAATCCTCCATGATTTTATGGAATTTTTCTGCCCACATAACTCATAGTTAATCTGCTGGGATTTCTGTCAAAACAGCAGGCTGCTTAGGTTGATGTTACGGACAAAATACTTTATACAGAAAAGTTCATGCTCACAGATGTAAGGGAAATTAAGAAAAACACTGCGTTGCTTATGGTTAACTGTCAAGTGGCTGGTGGGAGAGAAGCAATTTAGGGATTGAAACTGATAAAAGTGTAGGTAGGATCAATGGGATAGACATAATTGAGGTTAGAAAGAATTTAGGGTACCCTTGTATTTAAACTGGAACAATAGGAATTCACTCTTCTGAATTTTTTTATAATCTGAATTATATTTTCTGTATCATACTCACTGTCTACATTTGCTTGTAGTTCAGGAAACTTGTCCATAATTCTAGGACTGCTTATTTAGTTTACAAATCCCCCATTATAATTTAAAATATTATTTTGGATTCAAACCTGCTCAAAAGTGAAATTAATTTTTCATTTCCAACCATAAAAAACATCTAATATAATGGCCTACCCACCACTTAGCTGGAACCTCCAAATTTCTGTATCATAGTTCATGTTTATTTTTTAGATGAACAGGATAAGAAATCTGAACAGTGCTGATAAAACCTCTCTCTCCATCAGCTTCTAAATTATTGTCAATGAAATTACAAAGATTGTCAGAGATTCCAGCACAAAAAACCAGATTATACTTAGAGAGAGAGAGAAAGAAATACTGCAATACAGTGCTGAGGCTTCAGCACCAATTATAATATGAGACCAAGTACTGGTACTTTACAAGATAATACACAGCACTCCAGGTGGGGTCTCACCAGAGCGGAGTAGAGGGGCAGAATCACCTCCCTCGACCTGCTGGACACGCTTCTTTTGATGCAGTCCAAGATATGGTTGGCTTTCTGGGCTGCAAGTGCACATTGCCAGCTCATGTCCAGCTTTTCATCCAACAGTACCCCCAAGCCCTTCTCTGCAGGGCTGCTCTCAATCCCTTCATCCCACAGCCTGTATTGACACCAGCGGTTGTCCTGACTCAGGTGCAGGACTTTGCTCTTGGCCTTGTTGAACCTCATGAAGTTCACATGGGCCCACTTCTCAGTCTTGTCTGGGTCCCTCTGCATGGCATCCCATCCCTCAGGTGTGTCAGCTGCACCACTCAGCTTAGTGTCACCTGCAACCTTGCTGAGGGTGCGCTTGATCCCACTGCCTATGTCACTGATGAAGATATTACACAGCACTTGTCCCAGTACAGACCCTTGAGGGACACCACTTGTCACTGATCTCCATCTGGACATTGAGCCATTGGCCACTACCCTCTGGATGAGATCATCTAATCAATTCCTCATCCACCGAACAATCCACCTATCAAATCCATATCTCTCCAATTGAGAGAGAAGGATGATGCAGGGGACTGTGTCAAAGGCTTTACAGAAGTCCAGATAGATGACATCCATATCTCTTCCCTTGCCCACTATCTAGCCACTCCACCATAGAAGGTCACTAGGTTGGTCAGGCAAGACTTGCCCTTGCTGGCTGCCTCAGATCATCTTCCTGTCCTTCATATGCCTTAGCAAGGCTTCTAGAAGGATCTGTTCCATGATCTTCCCAGTCACAGAGGTGAGGCTGACAGGACGGTAGTTCCCAGGGTCCTCCTTTCTACCCTATTTGGAGATGGGCACAATGTTTCCCTTTTTCCAGTCCCCAGTCACTTCACCTGACTGCCATGACTTTTCAAATATAATAGACAGTGGCTTAGTGACTACATCAGCCAATTCCCTCAGGACTCTGGGATGCATCTCATCAGGTCCCCCACGTGGTCATGAACCTGATCTCTTACAGTGTGAGGGACTTTGCTCCCCCAGTCCCCATCTTGTGGTTCACCCACTTGAGAGATGTGGGAAGAGGGTGAAGACTGAGGCAAAGTGGTTGTTGAGTACCTCAGCCTTCTCCTCATCTGTTGTTACCAGTTTGCCAGTCTTGCTCATCGGTGGGATGCACTTTCTCTGACCTTCCTTTTCTGTCTGATGTCCCTGTAGAAGCCCTTATTATTCTTTGCATCCCCTTGCCAAGTTCAGCTCCAGCTACTCCTTGGCCTTCCTGACCCCACCCCTACAAAACTGGACACCATCCCTATACTCTTCCCAAGATACCTGTCCCTGGTTCCACTGCCTGTGCATTTTCTTCCTGCCCTTTAGTTTAACCGGGAGATCTCAACTCATCCATGCTAGTCTCTTGCCTTCCTTTCCTGATTTCAAACCTTGGCATCAAGAGCTCTTGAGCTTTATGGAAAGCATCCTTAAAGATCTGCCAGCTCTGTTCTGCTCCCTTGTCCCTGAGGGCAGTTTCCCAGACTAACTCCTTGAAGAGCTGGAACCTTGCTTTCCTAAAGTTCAGGGACCTGACTTTACACTTTGTCTGACCCATATCCCTCAGGACTGCAAACTCCACCAGATTACTGCAGCCCAGGCTGCCTCCAATCTTGATGCCACCCACTAGCTCACTTGCATTGGTGACTAACAGGTCTAGTATCACATCCCCTCTGGTAGGGCAATTACCTGGCTTAAGAAGTTACCCTCAATGCATTCCAGGAGTCTCCTGGATTGCCTATAGTTCACCGTGCTACTTTTCCAGCAGATGTCAGGGTGGTTGAAGCCCCCCAGCAGGACGAAAGCCTGCAAGCACAATGCCTCCTGCAGCTGGAGTAAGAAGGCTTCATCAATAGGCTCCCCTTGATAGGGAGACCTATAGTAGACAATAACCACAAGGTTCTCTTTGTTGCCTCCATCTCCATTTCTTACTCATAAGCTTTCAAACTGCCCATGGCTATTCTTCAGAGACAACTCTTCATGCTCTATCCATTTCTTGACATAAAGGACAATGCCTCCACTGCTCCTCCCTCACCTGTTCCTCTGAACAGCTGGTAGCCTTTGATAGCTGCACTCCCATCAAGTATTTTGGGATTCATCCCACCAAGTTTCAGTAATGGCAACTAGTTTGCAGCTCTCTAGCAGCACAGTGGCTTCCAACTCCTGTTTTTTGCCTGTGCTGTGTGCATAGGTGTACAGGCACTTCAGCTGGGCTGTCAGCCATGTCACCTTCTTAGAGGAACACCCCTTAATTCCTTTGGGGTATTTCACTGGTGTTTCCCTGTTTGCTTCTATTACCACAGGAGCCCCTGGCTCATGTCCGTAAGACTTCAAGTGTGCTGCTGTACAGCCAGCACATCTCAGAGCAACAGGCTGAGGGCCCTTGCTAGCACCTTGTCCCTCTAGCATTGACATGTCATCTCACAGCTTGTTGTGGGCAAGCCTGATATTATCCCCCTCCCCCTTCAAGTCTAGTTTAAAGCTCTATCAATAAGACCTGCTAGCTTGTGAGCAAAGACCCTCTTCCCGCTTTGAGAAAGGTGAATCCCACCAGACACCAGCAAACCTGGTGCTGTGTAGGCCATCCCATTATCAAAAACCCAAAACTGTGGTGGTGATGCCAGCCACGGAGCCATATATTAATAGAGTGGGCCCATCTGTTTCTCCCAGTGTTGCTGCCCACACCTGGAAGGAGAGAGGAAAAAATAACCTGTGCTCCAGATTCCCTTACCAACCATCACAAAGCCCTGAAGTCTCTTTTGATCACCCTTGGACTATGCATTGCGGCTTCATCACCACCCACCCACGTGGAAGAGCAGTAATGGGTAATTATGTGTGGGCTGTACCAGGCTAGGAAGTTTCCTAGCAATGTCCTTAACCCAGGCCCCAGAGAGGCAGCAGACAGAGAAGGGTCTGTCTGGCATATTGGACCCTCTGTTCTCCTCAGAAGGGAGTCACCTGCAACACATCTCTTCTTCCTTGTGGAGGTGGTTGTGATAATGGGAGTAGGCCTTTCTGATCCTGGCAACACCTCTGGTATAGATGGATCATCATCCACAACATTTATTGGCTGGTTGCAGCACTCCCTAGGCTGCTTTTTATAGGTGTAAAAATGTAGGAACACCATTCTTAGTAGAGAACAGTCTTTAGTACAGTCTTACTCTAATCATACCTTGCTCCTAGCTCTCAGAAAAGGCACTTCACATTACATGGAGTTCACTGAAAGCAACTGAAGGGTGAAAACTATAGAAAATATTTGGGAATTGAATGTATTTCACCCACTTTAATGTAGTGATTCATGTTAACAAAAGGTTCACTGTCCCTACCGGATCACTAGCCCTGAAATCTGATCTACCTCGGGTAGTCATGTGTTAGCCTGGATAGAATAAATGGATCCAAAGAGTCCAGAGAGGAAATGTGTTTGTGTTAACATTAAACAAGGCCTAGAGGGTTTGTCTACAGAGACTTTTTAAAAAACAACTTCCCATTAAGCCTTTCTTTTCCTTTTTGTATTTTTGCTAATCTTTGCCTTTAGCTGTGTGGAATTTTTCTAAGGAAGAAGTCCCATGTGAGACTTTAAGCAGTTAATACTAACCTTTCTAGAGAATTTGGATTTACTAGCATGCCTATTGTGAAGTAATTTTATTTCCTTTGAGGAAAATAAGACCAAAAATTATGCTAAATAGAAGAAAAAAGTCAAAGACGGTGAAGGTCTTCTTTCTATTGTAGATGTCCTGGTGTGGCCTCTGGTGTGAACTCACTGCTGGAGGGACCGCATAGCACAGCTGTGTTGCCTTAGCTAGCAAACCTGCACTAATGTTGAGGCCTCTTTGGCCCTTGTCCTGCACCACACTTAGTCACAAGATGCTCACTTGATGAGTTAACATAGACCTTACCTACGGCAGGTAAAAGAGGGAGACAACACATCCTGCCCTCATTTAGAAAACAAAGAAAAGTGGGAGAATAAAGACAACATCATGTCAAGGATGGCATAGCTCTTGCATATCATCATCCTGCTCTACTCAGCACTTGTCAGGCCACACCTGGAGTACTGTGTACAGTTCTGGTCCCCTCTATACAAAAAGGATGTGGACAGGCTGGAAGGGGTCCAGAGAAGGGCCACCAAGATGATCAAAGGATTGGGAAGCCATACGAGGATAGGCTGAGAGAACTGGGTTTGTTCAGGCTTGAGAAAAGGAGGCTCAGAGGGGATCTCATCACCATGTACCAGTACTTAAGGGGTAGCTACAAAGAAGATGGAGACCCCCTTTTTACATGGAGTCACATGGAGAGGACAAGGGGGAATGGACACAAATTGCTCTTGGGGAGATTCCGATTGGACACCAGAGGGAAATTTTTCACAGTGAGGACAGTCAACCATTGGAATAATCTCCCCAGGGAAGTGGTTGGCTCGGCCACGTTGGACACCTTCGAGAGTCATCTGGACAGGGCGCTGGGCCATCTTGTTTAGTCTGCGCTCTTCCCAGAAAGGTTGGACTAGATGATCCCTGAGGTCCCTTCCACCCTGGGATTCTGTGTGATTCTGTGATATCAGCTGCTCTTCAAATCTTTTCTTCTTTGGCTATGTAGGTTTGTCACCTGTTTCCTCTTTCCAGCTTGGTGGTAGTTATCCTTAGTTCACTGGGATAATAGCCCACGGAGTTGTATGGTCCAAGAGACTGCAGAGGAATTAACCTTTTCGAACCACGAATCAAGTCAAGGTGGGAGAAGAGAACTCAAAAGACAGAAAAATGGAGTAGTTTGTTCTGATACTTTTTTGACTCTTATTTCCAGCATACTAATTCTGGTATATCCAGTTCAAGTTCTATGCTCCCCTTAACTGCTTGAAACATCCAGCTCAATTCATGTACTATACCAACCGGTGTTTTGTTTGAACAAACTCTGCTGTTTTCTCTTGAACTTCTGCCAAGTTGCATAAACAACTTCATATAAAACATGCTAAGCCAGACTTCTACTGCACTGGAAATTAGGACCACAGACTCTAGCCATAAAGGTGAGGAGACTCCATGCTAACCCACACACCTACCAGTCCTGCTTATATGTACACTTGGGTCTGATGCAATTCCCAACAACTTCATCAGGTTGGGGTTGATTTAGCCACCTTCTAGAATGCCATTATTCTCTGGATTATATTTCAGAAAGCCCAGATATTCTCCTTTTCAGATATTGTGTCCCCATTCACTTCTGAAACTAAAAATGTCTCTAATAATCTTTAAAAGGGGATTTTCCAAATTTCAAGAGATCTTTCAAAGTTGAAGGCTATGAATATAATACCTAAGTGCATATTTATTCTTCCTATGATGTGCATCTATTTTAAGCATCAAAGCTGTAATGTAGCTGAAGGATAACTACATGCTACAGTGAAAATATTGGCTCTCAAAATGTGAGTAGTAGCTCTTCCCTCTCCTGTATAGACAGGGTTGCTATAAATAAAACATCTTTTGTCACTGCAGCATTTCTTCCAGTGTAAAGAAAGCTCACATGAAATTTTTACTGCAGCTTGGGTAGTGTCAAAACTCTGCCATAGTGTTCCATATGAGTAATTTCATTATAATTAATCCATGAGGGATGTGCTTTCTGCAACACTGCCAACCTTTTGATCTCAAAGAATATAACACCACTGTACTATGGATGCCTCAAAGGCTACAGTGCTTAAATAATACAGTCCTTATGTCTACTGCCTCTTTAAAATCTAAATATTTGAAAGGTCAGTTTTCCAAAGCATTGGAATACATTAAAATAGCCTAAATAATATGTAATAGTAAAAGGAATCTTATAATTGTGTGCTAAAAATACTTACATGTGGGAATATATGAACTGATTTAAGTTCATTATTCAAATCAAGATGTATTAGGTATTTTGCAAAAATATGCACCTCCTTTTCACAACCACAAGATTAATATCTTTATTTTAAGCAGCTACACAGAAAACTGCAGTTATTGATTTGACACTAACGTATTTATCCTCTTATAAATATGACTATTACATCCTTTAGAAATCTGGCCATAAAACTTATTACAGCAAACAGAATTATTGCTTCTAAGGCAGAGAGCTCTGAAGTTCAAGATTTGTAGAAGGAAAAATGTCTAGGCTGACTTAGCTGCTTTAAATTACTGAAATGTTTCAGAATTATAATAGATTATAAAAAAATAAATATGGCCTTCTGTCTTAGTGTAGAGGACTTTGTATTTTCTCTTTTTAAAGAAGAGGTAGGGCAATCAAAACCCAAAGCCAATACTTCAGATAAAATTAAATATATGAACTAGAAACAGTGCTACAAGTGTCTTAGCCAACAAGTTTTTTTGAAAGCTTGTGCATGGATTTATCCTTTGAATCTGTTGTGTTCTTTTTGGGACATCTGGATTTTATTTTATTTATTTTATTCTGATGGTTGGTAGTGATATATGATGAAAGGAACACATTTTATTAGTCCCCTGCACACTGTACAGAATGTTAGACTCACTAATACACTGTTAGTGATGCTTTCTGATTTTGCTGTGTTGACATACTTCACCATGCTTTTTTAAGTTAACTGGAGCAAACTAATACTACTTAAGTAAACAGGAATATGAGAAGGTAACAATGCCTCTAATGAAAAAAATATGTGTCTTATCTCCCTTTTACTGAGAGTAAGAAGTAACTACTGTCCAAACATTGGATTCTTTTTGAAAAAAAGTGGTTTTTTGGCTTCTACTTGGGGGAAAACACTAACTTTGCTTTATCTGGCAGGGGCAAATCAACAGTGGCAAGAAGAGATCACTTGCCTATCCCTTTAGCCCTGAAACACTGGACAGTTTCTGAAATCTTTTGGCAGAAGTAACCCTGAGGGGACACACTAGACATCTGTCATGAGACAGGAGCTATTTTGCCTCCCTGAGCCGAGGGATGGATTGCTCTGTCTACCACATGCACCTTTTTCCATATCATCTGTATCTGCTTTCCGTTGACTGCTCTTGCCTATATGCTAGTTAAAGACATACATCACATTCAGCATGGCAAAACCAATTAAATGCTTGGTATTCCCTTTGCCTCAGCTTTGGTACCTTGGTGCCATGGGTTTGAGTTGCACCCTACCTCTACTCATCTATCTTCCAAGGATACTCTCAGTAGTTTAAAATTCAATCTCTCTTGAATTATTCATGCTTAGTGCATTGGTGACAACTGTATAATTCACCAGTCTAGTCAAAAAATGTTGTCTTAGAGCAGTAGGGAAAGGAGGTCAGACTAGCATACAACTCCATGTGCTCTTTAGAGCACAGGGAGAGCACACACCTGAGGACAGTACAACATGAACTGCTGTTTGCACCCAGAGGATAGGATGATATATTACCCATCCCCCTATCCCTCTCCTCAAAGAAGATTTCTTGGTTTTCTACTATCTTCAAGAAAGTGTAGCTGTGCACGGTGTCCAAAAAGGGCCAGCCTGGCCCAAAAGGTATTGGACTGACAACCTATCATACCAAACTCCTTTTCAGCAAAAAAGGAGCAAATATATTCACTCAAGAGACAGAGTACATGCAGCAGCACTGCAAATATCTCCCTTATGACTTGTCCATTTGCCACTACTCTAGATTGCAGAAATCCTCTCCAGGGTTCAAAGAATAGCTCCAACTCCCAGCACATTAATCCTCTGATGAAATTAGAGTAACCATTACAGTTTACTGTGTAATTATCTAATTAAGCAGGCGCCTTTAGAGAAAAAGGCCCTTTCAGTTAGCTCAAATACAAAAGTTTAATGAATACAAGCACTATCTGGTATCCCAGCTTTTTTTCCTCAAATGAGGATATATTGTAGCAGATTTACAAGTCCTTCCAAAATTAGGTTTCTAGTAAAAATGTGAACATAACTTTACCCACTGCTATAAAAACTCCAGTCTTATAAAAATTCATACTTACACCTTCAAAGTTCTTTTATTATAAAGGAACTCCTTGAAATATCGTTTCCAGTAAAAGAAGCAGGATGTAAAATTCTTCCTAAAGGGCTAAATCTGCTGCAATACACAAAGTAAATAGCAAAGATGTGGCCTGGGAGTGGAAAAGATCCAGATTTCATTAACGAGGTCTGTTGTCTGGTTACCATTTTATTGGGGGTAACTACAATGCTCAAGAGGACAGCAAACAGCTAAGCATCAACAATACTTTCTTCACCTCATTAAGACTATAGAAGACAACCTATAGTACGTTATATCTGCCCACATCCCTACCATATTCTCCATTAAAATCCATCCTACAAAATTTGTTTATTTTCTGGTTTAAGATTTTAATTTTCTAAACCTTCGTAGTGTTTTGCCTCAATAACACACATAGCTGACACTTGCCTCCTAGAGGAACAAAGCTGCTATTTTGGCAGTGCCAGCAATGTTCACTAGCTTAGAAAATGGAACGCATTTTTAGGTCATGAGGTCTCAGAAACAAGAACATGGGCCAGCTTGTAACCTTGACATAAAGCTGAAGAACCATGTGTCAGGAGATACTGATGTTAGCAATTTGCTGTTAGCAACAAGGCCCTTAATTTACATGTTCTTCACCAAGCATGACTTATCCTCCCTGCTCCCTCTCTCTCAAGTGTTGCTGAGTGTCCCCTCTCTAGTGCTTAGTCCTTTCACCCAGATTTGCAGGGCATGTTGACCATCAGAACACAGGATTGGACATCAGATCTCTGATCTTTCCATTGCCATGACAACAGACACTCTCAAGGCTTCCTTTCACCTTTGACTCCCTCCTAAGATATTATCTACCCTGCCAATGGCCAATCTCTAACTTACAACTGCTTCCTTCCTGCTTGCATTTTCAAAGTTGTTCTACAGAAATGGTCGCACCAGGTTAATTTCTCCTGCTAAACTTGTTCTCTTTGTTTGCCCTTATGCCATCCTCTCAGCTAAAGAACTTGACTACTTCCATTTACACTGAATCTACAATTCCAGTAGAAGACATTTTCTCCCACTTAAGCTCTCTCCCAGTAATGGTACTTTTCTCTCTGCCACAAAACTCTTCAATTTCTTTCAAGAGAAATATGATCAATGAATGTAAACTCCCTTTGTCATTCCTTTTTTCTTCTTCCAGAAAGCATTTTTATTTATTTTTTTATCTTTTCTTCTAATTCCCTATCTTCCAAGTTTCTTTATGCTCACAGGCTATTTCTTAGTTTTCCCTTACACATCACTATCTTTGGGTGCTTCAGTCTAATTCTAAGCAGAAATATAAAAGTAAAAACCCTTTGGGCAGTGAAGGGTCACCTTCACTTCATCCACTTATTCCAAATCCAAAAGAATGCAACATCTCAAGTTATGACAGAAAGTAAGCTATATATTACATAACCACCACCCACATGCACTCTTCTGCCAAGAAGGACAGTCTCAAATGTGACAGTTCATAAAGTGGTAATAGGGTTGGATAAGATGGCAAATTTATTTATACCCATGGACCTGTTAGTTAAATGACAATTCAGTTTTACCCACTCTTGTATGTGATTTGGCTCACCTAGAGACACATCTGCTCCATATCAGCTAGAGAGGCCCACTTCTCCAGCTTAGCAGTTTGATCACTTTGACCCTTATTTCCATTCTGTAATTAATAATGACAGTAGGGATGTTACCAATTCTTTAGATAAAATCCCTAGTTAACACAATGAAAAGTGATGCGAATGTATAGCTAATAGTACATGCAGAGAAATCATACTAATGCAACCTTACATAAAGTACCATTTGGCTGAACACAACAGACAGACTTCTGACTTTCAGGTGGAAAATGAAAAAACAGACTTGATCAGTCCCATGTTTGTCCTTTTAAGCAGAGCATATAATCTGTTTAGAGGTTGTGGGTGACACCTTTAAAAGATTTTAGTTCTGTTGATTTCATCTGTAAATTGACTATAGCAAATCAAATAAGGTCAAGATTGATCTAACTCCTCAAGCTGGTTAGTTCAATATTAATGTCCTCAGCAGGGATGATTAATTAAACAAAATCTCTCGACTTAACTAAACAGAGCTACAAAAATTATTTCCACACCCTTTTCTGTGCTATCAAAGTCTTTAACTTAAGACCAGAGGTGGGGAAGAGAAAATTATTTGTTATAAAGCAAGAATTTGTGATGACATATTGCATTTTAAAGGTAGTAAGATGGGGACATACTCTCTTCATTGAGGAAAAGCAATATTTAAACTCACTTGCAAGAAGGTGTTGCAAGGCACTGGAAGTTGAATCTGTATCATCCAGGTCCCAGTTCTGTGTTTTCTCCATACATGGTCTTAATTATATTTTCTCTTCCTGAAGGTTTCTTCTGGTATTAAAAAGAAAGTGTTTTTGAAGCAGCATTAACAGCATATCTTGGGCTTACCAAGAGAAGTCAGAAGGAAGGACTAGAGAAAAATGAACCAACAATGCTTTAATGAAAAAGGTAACTCCATAATACTAAAATATTTCATTAATTTATTCAGGTTTCATCAAATATTTAACATCAAAAATTACTTTTTCCAAACTAAACCAGACTAGTTTAACATTTTCAAGACATTTCCATTTTTTTATAGTTATATATGTACCAGGTGAACTGCCTAGTCTTTTAATAAATGTGACAAAAGAAATGTCAAATTGCTTTTAATTTCATGTGATAAAGCATTGAAAACTCTGATATTTGATATCAATAATTAAAATTTATATTTATGAATCATAAAAGATTTATATATTTTGATATCAGAGATCAAATCTTTGATCTTTGATACTGTCATCAATGTATGACACATACTAAGGTCCAGAACTCTGTTTAAATTCCTGAGGAATGTTTCTTCCCAGCACAATGTATTTCCAATCTGTAACAGACATACTTCTTTATTAACCAAACTTCTCCACTTCTCATTTTTCCTCCAGCAATTCCACTTATCCATGTTTTCTCTCACATGCTTCACTCCCCACCTAAGGCAGTTACACTATCAGCAGCTTCTTCTAATACTATAAAAGCAGTGACTTGGCATTTGTTCAGCTAAAGGAACAGTTAACTTCAGTGAAAATCTTTGATGTCAGGCTTAGACATGTAAGCTAGTTGGATCCAAATACTGGTATCATATTGTCCCAGATGACTGACAACACAAACATTTATGTGGCATATATTTTAAAGGCATCAAGAAAGGAACATATTATGTTCATTCAGGAAAAATAATGTTTAAACTCACTTACTTGCATTAAGATGTCCCTGCTCATTGCAGGGGGGTTGGACTAGATGACTTCTAAAGGTTAGGTTCTAACCCAAACTATTCTATGATTCTGTGATTATATTTAGTGAGAATATAATTTTGATTAATATGCCAATTATTACTATCTACTATGCATAAAAACTATATTTGTAGATGGATAGATACACATTAAACTTACTTACATTAATTCTGACTGAAACTGAGTTCATCTTCATTCTAAAGAGACAATATGGAAAATGAAGGAAGGAGATTAATATCTAACTATATTCCCAATCTCATGAAATTTTAGAGACCTCAAATTTTTTATTTAAATCTTCTGACAGAAATTCTTATATCTTCAACACAAACTTCACTTGACATACTTTCCATGGTTCAATTTATTTTTATACTATGACCTGAAAAGCCTTTTCACTTGTGATATCTTGATAAGAAGGCATAAACTATATCTATTTCTTTGGTAGTGTGGGCTTCATGATGACTGTAGGAGTAAGATGAGGGTCCTTTACCAAGGACAAAAACAGCACAAAAACTCAGTCAACATTAGGGGTTCTTAACCAGTTTTGTCACAGATATGGGGAGTAATGAAGGATTAATGCAATGCTGATGTATTATTCAATGCTACGTGCTAATACCAATGTTAATATATATGAAGAGTTGGAATTTGTCAAAAATAACACTTAATTGATATGAAGAATTCAAGAACAAAAAAACCCTGTGTGTATGTACTTCACATATAAAAAAATATATACAAATACTAAATATATTTAGTGTGTATATATAAATATACTTATGTGACAAAATTTGCAATGCAGCATATAAGTGTTTGCAAAACAACAAATGTTACAGTTAGATTGTAAGAACTGTCAAAGATTTCCATGTTGAAGAACTGCTGAATTCTAATTCTAGACACTGAGTTTTTACTGTATCTCATCCTTTAGATAGAAAATGTGTATCTCTTCAGTCTTTCCAGATCCATTTTATTGTATCTCTGGAAAAGTGACAAATACTATGCAAATTTTGCTGAACTTATATTTCTCCTGTACCTTTAAAGAATAAAGAAAAGGATGACCACCAAGTCACTTTTTGGTACACCTCATAACGTAGATGATAAATATAAAACTTTGAATAACATATCTTTAAAGAATTTAAATGACCCGATGTTCATTTCACTTTCTTTTTTGCTTTTAGTGAGTGTTCCTGTCACGATGGAAAAGTGTAAAATTATGCAAACAAAATTTCATCAACATCCATTAAAATTTCTGTAAGTTAAATTTAGCAGTAAAAAAAGAATACTACTTAATTCCTCCATGATGTTTTTTGTTCAATGATATCAGAATACTAAAAGTACACAATTATACTGATTTTCCTCACCATATTTGTGAAGAAATTACATTAAAATAATGGATAATTCCATGGAAGACTTTATATTAGGGGGTTTAAGATAATGAGAAATAGTGAGAAGGGAGAGATCACAAACAGTAAGTTGTTGCACAGTTTTGGAAAATTGGGAATGCTCATATAGTCATATAAATAAGTACGACTGAAGTCTAGTAATTAAAATATTGTAGCTGTTTCAAAGACTCTTGTGACCATGCGTAGAAAGTGGGATTTTGGTGAAGATTTATATAGAGTCATCTTTTTCCTTCCCAGTTTAAGCACAATTTACATTTTAAGTAATCAAAACAAAGTATTTTTAACAGAAACAGAAAATGTTCATTATAACAATTTTTTTTTCAAAATACTATTTATATATAGTAACTGGGAGTACACAAGTAAATGTTAAATAGGAATAAATTCATGAGTAAGGAGGTAGAAATTTATCTTTTACCTCTTCTTTAGAGAATAAAGTTAGTCAGTTAAAAGTGTATTACTTAGTTAAAAATCTATTATCCTCCAGTAGATGTAAAACAGCTGTGAACGCTGCTCTCCCTGAATCCTTCTTAAGATCTCTAGCTATTACAGTGCAAGACGCTGGCTGCTGAGACATCACTCCAACAATAGTAATGTTCTTTTCCAATACGAAATCAACAGCCAGGTATTTTCAAATCCCTCTAAAACTGTGCAGTAGATATTTTGCAACAGAACATGGCTACATGTGATTAAACTTTCATGAGTAAATCACACAGCATATCAGTTAAAAGACACCATGGATGTGAGACGTCATTACAGGTTTGCAGCGAAGTACACTCAGGTTTGTAAAATGGAGAAGCAGTTCTGTCACTCCACCCATGTTGTTCACAATGGTGATGCTGTCAAAGGGCAAAATCCAGTGAATATTGAGTAGAGAAATCATCCAGAGGTGGAGGTATTTCTCCTTTTAGCACAAACAGTGAAAAAAATAAGGCTTTTTAATGTAAACATATTTTCTCAAAAAGCAATTAAGAACACAATATCATGGGTCAATGAAGTCATGCCTCAAGCTGACTGTAACATACAGATGAGAATGGCTGGAAGATGGGAGTAACAATCATTGTCTTGAATGGATCTTCAAATGTATATAATGTTTGCATCAAAACATTTTAAGTAATTCCTCCTCCCTCTTCACATTCACTCAACTACAACCACTGTATTTGTCTTCCTATTCTTTTCAGTTCATCAGTGTGCATATCACATTTACCAAAAGCACTGCTGTAAATTGTTATATTTATTACAATGCTTTGAATTAAATGCTTTAACCTCCACATGGTGCTAAGCAACACTTCATGATCAAGAACTAGTAATTAAGACAAACACAAAGAGAACACATTGGTAACACAGATTTTCTGAGTTGCCCTAGAAAGACACAGATGTGCAACACCTCCATTTCACTTTGAAATTAAGTGATCAGCTACCTTTGAGGGGAAACCACAAAGTAAAAAAAAAAAGTAATCTCAGTGAGATATAAATAGAAATTGCAATACCTAAAATCAGCTGTGAATAGATGAAGGATGATGAATTTCATTCTCTATTAAATTATTTCTATAACACGGTCCTGAATGGCCATGAACTCTTCCACAAGGTTTTCATTCTTTTCTCAATTTTATAGGATGGTAAAAACAGGGGAAGCCTCTTGTTATGTTCTATATGAGTTACAAAGGAGAAAAAATGTACCTCCTACGATGCAGAGGCTTATTGACTACATAGGTCGTGTTGTAACTTCATTATTTTCTGGATGTAAAAATCCTGTCAAGGAAAAAAAAAAAGGTAACATGTCCATCGACTCTTCCAGTTTAATCCTTTCCCAGCTGAGATCATTATGGAGTGCACTGTGCAACACATGAAAAGAAATACGTCTTAGTGAAAATAAGGCAAGAAAATGAAAACAAACCCAGACCAAAGCAAACACACAAAACACCCTCCACCCAGCTTTTGCTGGCTGTTGATGTATATAAGTAAGTTTATATGAAATATATGACAGCGTTTAGGAAGTTGTAAATATAGGGTATGAACTACTAGGCAGAAAGAAGTATTCTACAGCCACCTAGGAAGTTGAATAATCTCATTGAGACCACTGAAAACTATATTATGTTTTTCTGATGAAGAGTGACTGCTCAACCCTACTATACAGAGTCGCTTGAACCAATGCAGGGAGAGCAGCAAGATGGCCCTTTTAGCAAGGATCACAAATTCAGATCTGCTTTAACTTACTGTGAAACCACACGCTGAACCATAGAAAAACATCTTGTAGTCTGAGACAGCCTTCTGTAGTCTTATGAAATACAAATAGGGTGGTTCTGCAGCTGCTGGAAATTGGTGACGCTGCATTAAAATCATGCAATTCTTCTATTTATTTTTTGGTTTTGCCTTTTTATTAGGCTGTCTCAAAGTACTTTAGGAATCAAACCTGTAAACGTCTCTTATTCTAAAATAAACAGCACTCAGCATGACACAAATGACATTTCATGAGGCTCCAGGAGGGAGTAAAGTAGTACTGCCACACAGTTCCTTCTTCCTCTCTAAATGTCATTACACTGTTTGATATAGTAACAGAAATCACTTAGTCTGTCGGACAACACAGCAGGTCACTCTAGAAGTGATTTTAAACAATTTTAGAAAAAATATTTCATTCACACGGACTCAAAATAAAAAATTAATACAAAACAATCCCAAATTGTTCCTAATAGTTTACTTAGCACTTCATTTGCCAAGATTATTGTATATGTGCATAATAAAATTGATTGCATGCTGCAATAATCTTGTTTATTGGTTCAACCACATGAACTCATTACATATTCACTTCGGTGTTCATAATTTTTTGTCCACGTGCTGTACAGAATCCAAAGAGTTGAAACAATATCATGTGCATACTTGGTGCAGTGTATATGAAGATTATGCTGAAGTTATTACCCCTTACCTGATTTAGAGCAGAACTAAAAGATTTCAAAGAATGCTAAACATGTAGTGCTGTAGTCTCCTGTGTCATTTAAGAGATCTGTTCAGTCCTTTGTCAGGTAAAGCAGAAATACAAAAGCATCTATGGATACAGATATAGATACCATTCAGATACAGATAGACTGTATCAGTCTCTTTAGCCATGTAAACAATCACAATCAAGAAATGTCAGCTAACAAAACAAAACAATTTCCACATTAACATGCAATGGAGACATTAAAAAAAAACCACCAAACCCCAAAATCATTAACAGAAAAAGCATGTGATGTATGCTATAAGTAATGTTATTCATTGACCTTTGTGGCTGTTCTCGTTTTATTCACCTTGCTCTTAAAGTCCATTATTTTTCACTCACTAGGTGGTATAAAGAGGAATAAGACAATATAGCAGACCATTTTCAAGCTGAAAAAATAACAAAAATGGATATTTCATTCCATCTTGTCTGAGCAAAATGAAGCACGGTAGATTTTTCCAATCTCCTGTTGCATTCTCCTAGCTTTTGTTTTAGATTACCAAATCAAAGGACTTTTTCTTCCTTTTGTGACAGCTACTGAACATCTGATGTCTGGGCAGTTAGTATGACATTATTGCTTAAGGCACCAGCTGTAACTGTCTGAGTGACTCCTATATTCCTGTTCTTTTTGGCTCTGTTCTTGCATTCACTCTAGGCTTGCACTGGGAGCATGAATGCTTTTGGGACACCATTTCTTACTGAATGCATTGTTATATTTTGGAGACCAAACCCTGACTTGTCTTTATCTGGTGAATTTCTTGTGGTGAAAGGCACAGTTTAATAGTTTTACTAGCAAAGCACACGTAATATCATCACACTGCTTTTAGCACTAGAGTTGTTATCACTCTGTGATATCTATGTTAAGTGGCACTGTGACAGTTCTCGGACATCAGTAAGAATCTGTTTATTACTGCTTGTTATACAATGAGGCAAGATTATGGTTTATTAAAAAACACTACAGTAGGCTGCAACACTGAGAGATCATAAATCACAGACTCACAGAATCATTAAGGTTGGAAAAGACCTCTAGGATCATCAAGTCCAACCATCAATCCAACACTACCATGTCTCCTAAACCATGCCCTGAAGATATTATGAAGGAGAACAGGAAGAGAGTGTAAGACACTCCACACACACACACCCCCCAAAATAAAAAAAATAAAAAAAAAAAATTCGGAAAAGTCATTCTGATAAAATATCAAGAGTTACATGGCAGTAAAAAATTTTTGCACACTTAACACATTTTACATTATAGTTTTCAGCATTTCAACTTAAAAAATATTGTAGGATCTATCGTTGAAACAATGTTTTTAGGTGCTATAGTTCCAAAGCACTTCGGATCTTCAGATATTTTTAAACAATCCATATAAATAACTTTGTTGCTTTCTGAATTAATAAACTCTTTGGAACCTTTGCAGTAATATAAATCTTTAATGTCTTATTTAATTGTGTAACTGATCAATATATTTATTTTATCATTTCATAAAATCCTCTTGTCCAGTTCTTTTATTGAAACAATTTATTATAATTGGGTTTCTAATCAAACATATGTGGTGTTTACTTAAAATATTTTTAAAAAAATATCAACTAATACACTTAGAAGAAACATTTTAGCATAAAAGTAGACTCAAAATAGACTCAGAATAGACTTCAGGAGACCACAAGGATATTGTAAGTTTTGCAATATGTACAATGACAGCTGGTAGCGCAGACACATCTATAAGCATTAGTTAGTTTTTATTAAATTGTTAAATTTTATTATCAGGAGCAATGTATGACTCAAAATTTTCCATTTCTTAGCCTGAAGTTAAAATTAAGATCCTACTCAAAAAGAAGTCTCTACTTAGGTAGATTTATCAATCCACTTTGTTACTGTCTATTTAAAAAGCAATGGAATTATTGAAGAATGTGGTGTCCTACCCGCTAGGTTTTTTCTTCTTTTCCACTTTTAATGTTGGCATATGATGTTTCCATAACCAGAGAACAGCTGTGCTCTTCCATGCTTTTGCTTCATTTAGCACCTGTTAGTGATACAGAGGCAGCGTATCTAATACCAACTAATAAAACCCATAAGACTTTCTGACTATGGTAATTATATTTTCCATGTTTGTTATGTCTTTGGCCTATTGTTCATAAAACAATAGTTTTACAAACTTAAACCATTAATAACATCAGCTTTACTCTCGTAAATTTCCCCTTTTCCAGTACTAGAATGCTGCCAGATTTTTGATGCATTTGTTTTTTCTAATGATGTTGATTTTGTATCATTTATATTTCTTTTTTGTCCTGATCACTACAGGACAAGAATGTCCCCAGAAGAATCTTTCATTTGCATGATTTCAGATAACTCACCTTCTATGTTTAGGGTTTTCCAAGGCTAATAATTATATATCATTTAAATGGTAACTTTTCATGGCAACATTTACTGAAATACTTTCAGCTCTGCTAATGTTACTACACAGAAATCACTGCTTTCTCTTCTAACCAATGTGAAGAATTGTCACCTGGGAAACACACTGGCAGTGCTATTGTAACACTTTTTATTGTGTAACTAATGCAGCATAAAACAGACTTCTCAGATTTATTTAGTAATCATAAAAGTTCAGAGAAAATGTAGCAAGCATCAGGAGCACAGATTATTTTCTGTATGTTGTGTAACGACTACAGTACAGCTTTCCTTTAACAAATGAAAAATTCCATAGAATTCAGAAAGTAATTTCTTCCACATTACTTTTTTTACAGGATTTTCATTTCTCCTACCACTCAGGGTATCTGAAGATGGTGGCAGATGGAGAAAAGTAATGGGAAGACTAGAACCACTAGTTATATACATCTGTTGAAAAATGTATCTTGCTGAAAGAGTTACATATCTATCAACTGCTTAGGCAAAAAAGTTGTTGTGACTTCTGCTTTTTATAACCCTTTTCCTCATCCTTTCTCACCCAATCACACTGTACTTGTTTCCTATGGACGCATGGGCTGCAGCAGTCTTCCTTACAAGCATTGCACGCAGAACCTGCCAGAAACCCTTGGCATTAATTTCCTTTACATAATGACAACAGAGTACTAGATTTTAGACTGTAATTCTTTCCACCTTCTAAATGAGAATTGTGTTTTCATAACAAGAGGAACACTGAAATTTCCTTTGCTATACCAGTATTGAGCCCTTTTGCTGAATAACCCTTGCAATTCTTTTGCCACTGAAGCAAAACATTAAAAAACTGCTGTATGCTTTTTCTTTTAAGCTATGAGATGGGGAAGAGTGTATGACCTAAAATTGTGCTATTGGCTTCCTGCATTCATTTTTCTCTCCTGCTAATCCTTCTCCAATTTATAAGTGATGAAATAAGGATGGGAACATATTTTCAATGTGCAAAGACATAAATGGAGATTTAAACAAAGATGACAAAGTCAAGAAAGTGAAAAAAAAATTTGGTCAGGTCAGCAGTGTGGAGATGGACTTGGTGTGAAACAAATGTTCATAGATGTATAAATCCTCAGCAATACATGGCTAAACACATGGCTACTCCTGAATTCTCAGTTATGTGGCTGTTTGTTGAATGACCCAGGTTGCACCAGAGATGGTATCACTATTCAAAGCCAGGAAGTCACTCATCAACCTTTAAGAGTAAGAAGGAATATTTAACAGAACGAATTCACTTTCTGGTTGTCACGGTGTGACAGTGTCTGTTGTGGAGATTAGTAAGAGAGTACAAATTGATACTCTGATGAGGAGTTGATAACAAGAAGTTTAGTGTGTCTTTGAAAAACAATTAGATGACAAAGGCTAACCTGGTGGATATCACACTCTAATTGCTGCATCAACAGAGAACCTGCTGAATTCAGATGGTCAATGTTGGCTCACATCTTATTTTCAGACCTTTAGATTTTCCTCTCAGTGCCCTGGAAACCCAGAGCCAGTACCTGGGGTATAAACTTTGCATTGCATAAAGAGAATACAGAATGTTCAAAAGCTCATCTTCAGTTATACCTCTACAATGCCAATGACTGCAGTGATTAAGTGAATAGACTGTAAAGCTCTGGCACAGCTACATTTTTATGTGTGTTAAACCCCACAATTAGAAATGCAGCTACCCTCCTATCTGAAATTCACCAAAGGATGCAAAAATTTAGATGAAAAACAAACCTACAAAGATCAACATTTCATAAGAAACTGTATTAATTTATGATACCTTCTATTTGAATTAAATTAAAACATTTAGTAACCTTACTTTACAGTGTCATTTTCTCTTGCTGCTAGGTCAGTGTAAATCTAGCCAGACACTAATAGCTGGATTCCGTTATTTTATCACCAATAATATTAAGATATTGCTTTCACTGTAGTTCATTAATTGCAAGATGAAAATGGTGTTCTTTTAGCTTACAGAAGACAATTGCCTTTGAGAACAGCAAGGCCCCTAGAGTGTGGTAGCCATGTGTTCACAACACTCCCTTCCACTTAGAAGGAAACATTTTATAATCTGGCACTGTTTTGGCCTTAAGTCCACATTTGATTGCATTTGAAAATCATTGTTTGGAAATAGACCTGTGAAAGCAATGTTCAAAAATGTTAAATGTCTTATGTTTAGGCTTTCAAAGATGAGTCTCCACTGAAGTCGTGATTGCCAAAGAGACCATTTTCAACCAAACACTTAACAGCAAAAATGTGCAACTGCACTTTAATTATGAGAACTCTAAACAAAGGTTCATTCCAACACCATTAACTTCAGCTTGAAGTGGATTGATCCACAGACTTCATTTGAAAAGGCAGCCAAATAACAAACCTGAGGTCATTCACCTTATGGAACTTGAAGAAACTCTGTATTGTGGACTAAAGAGCAGTATTTTGTCAATTTGCCTCTTACTTTAGAGAAATGTCTTTTTTGTTACGGCTTAAATCTTCTGCCAGGCAGTCTTTACTGACTATGTGTAAGCCTCAAGGCTATTCTGCATGCCTTCTTTATTTATATATATATATATATATATATATGTATATATAAAAATAAAAATGATAGGAATATGTATTTTTTTTCTGACAGATCTTACCAAATGACTGTTCAGTGGTGCCCTATGACAGGACCAGGGGCAATGGGCAGAAGTTGGAACACTGGAAGTTCCAGCTAAACATGAAAAAAAAATTCTTTCCTGAGAGGGTGCCAGAGCAGTGGCACAGGCTGCCCAGAGAGGCTGTGGAGTCTCCTTCTCCAGAGACATTCAAAACCCTCCTGGACGCGTTCCTGTGCCCCCTGCTCTGGGTGTGCCTGCTCAAGCAGGGGGGTTGTACAAGATGATCTCCAGAGGTCCCTTCCAACCCCTGCCATTCTGTGATTCTGTGATGGCATAAGGAATTTCACCTAAGTGGTTTTATTTAGTAAATTAGTAATACATCGTTGTAAACTTGAGAAACTTTTTTTAAGAACTGGAATTCAATAAAACGAAGGAAACTAATTGGTCAATAACATTATTAATTCAATTAACTAACTATGTTCATATCTGCACAGGTATTCTAAATGTCATCAGTTCTGCACAGAACAAATATTAAAGAGGAAAACCAAGTGCACCTGTACAGGCTACTGCAGCAAGTCAGCACCTACCGCAAGTTAAATTATTGGAGCTGGTCTAGCTTAAGTTAATTATTACTTTAACACTATTGTGAGAGCTATATTTTCCCATTCTAGTCTTTACAAACATGCATTATAGTATTTGATAAAGTGTTCCGGCATTTGATATTTAAATACATTAGTCATACAGAAATGTTAGTGTTGTCTCCAAACTGGTTTCAGTTTCTGTGTACAGTATGTGCTATGCTTATCAACAGGTGTAAAAATAAAAACAAAAGAAAACAAACCAAAATCATAGCTATATGTTAAAAAAAAAATGGAGATAAGTATTTTATTCATAAACAAAAAAGTTAAGAAATCCTAACCTTAAGAGGCTGAAACTGCTACCTGAACCTTCTGGAAGGTTTGGTAATATAAATTAGAAGATTGCTTCATGTTTATTGAACCTTTCCCTTTTTAAACCTACACGTTTACAGCTGAGAATAACTATGCAAGTTATCAACAAAATGGAATTATTAAACTGGAATACAGAAGACTGTATGTCTCTCAGAAAAGACTACACAAAAGGAGCTCCTTTGAGTACTGCTTTAGCAATGCACTCAGGTACGCATTTGATCTTAATTCTGTTCTCAGCTCCCACTAACTTCAAGGAAATGAACACACACTTGACTGCTTTGCTGCACAATGATAGGATTAGTGAAGTGCTTGAAATAAAGCATGTGTTTATGGGCCACACACAACACGAGTTATGGTTTACCTTAATCAGACTGCAAATTATGGGAGTTCAGAAGAAACTCAGCGAGCTGTGCAGCTGATGACAAGGTAGAAAATGGTAACTTGGCCAAGTATTGCAATGTAAATTGTTCCAATTCATCAGTCCAAGCAATTAAAATACCTGCATGCTTCTTTGCTTGGGCTGAAATTCCCTAGGTAGCTGCAACTGTTCCTACACATGCTGCATAAACTGCCAGTGTCTGAACAGGTTGATAGCAGTCTTTTGCTTAAGCCTCACAGAATCCAGGACCTAGGGAAAACACGACTGAAAGTCTTCCACAAGTCTCGGTCAGAAGTCCTCCAAAGGCTTCCAATCATACTTAACACAATTTCAAGGGGCTTCTTTCTGAGACTAAAAAGCTGTTCACATTGATTTAGAAGGTTCTTTATCTACCTTTTTAAAGGAATTAGTGTTTAATCCTGCAATGAGGGAGGCTGCTCTGTAAATTCCTGCAGCCTTTCAGACCTCTTGAGGATGAAGCTTTGGCATCTGATGAGAGACATTCAGCTGTGTCAGGACAGAGGAACACCTCAATATGCACACAAGCAAAACTATAGGTGCCTGGAAGCATGTACAGCAGCTTGGGAGCTAAGTGGCAGCTCAATGCAGGTTTCAGAACTTTTTTTTTTTTAGATAGTTGGAATTACAAGAATAAATAGTGGCACATCAATTCCCCACATGCAAATGCGAGTAACAGTATTTCCTTATCTTTCATAGATATCAGAAGATTGCTCTCTGATACTTTGCAAAAAATAAGGGTTACTATCGATTCCCATTCTCAAGTGAGTATTGCAGCAAGATAATAAGAATTAGAAGAAAAGTAGAGAAGGACATTGATACTAACATCAACTGGAAAACTTACATCTTTATTTCCTGATGCTTAGAATAATATGATTAGTAAATGGAATTTGGGCTTGACCCCAATATCGAGGCATGTATTCATATAGGCAAAATACAGCTTGTAAGCAGTTTACAGTGTCTCGCACACCTGAGCAGCAGAAAAAGTTCTAACTTCTGTGTTTAGTAAACGATTCAACATTTTTTTTCCACTATATTGTTTAGTAGAAGAGTTTTCTGTTTTAAGAACAAGAGACATTAAGAAAAATACTAGAGAATTAAAATTGCATATAAAACCCTAAGCAAGTTAAGTTTATAAATGAACAATCACAAGGAGAACAATAACTGTATTTGTCATAACTTTCATACAAAGTTTGCACATTTACATTGCTCTGAATCTATATATTTGCATCCTTCTTCAGCTAACAGTCCATCCTCCGAAATTGCATTGCTGCCACACTACCTCATATTCATTTCCAATATGGCTTACAAAACTTCAGAGTCTATGACAATTAAAGCATAAGTACGTAGCCACATGTACTTCCTTGAAACTTGTCCACATGACCAAAGAAAACATTTAATTTCTTTTTGAGTTTTAGCCTGTGCAAAGAATTGAATTAAGCGGGTACACTCATGCTAAGACTTAGATCCATTTTTAAATTGATGGCCTATTAATAGATGGATAAAAAGCCAGCTCATAAAGCATAATCAAAATGTTTTCAAGGCTTCTCTGAGGAAAAGTTACAATCTCACATATATCATATTTCCAGAAACAGTGAATACCCCACAATTAAGAGTTATGGTGAGAACATTTAACTGCTTAATCCAAGAAATTCCTGTCAAGCTTTCTCATTTATACTGGCTTTTGTTAATTTTTCATGCAATTAATCTTGTGCTCACAATGTGTGCTTTCAATTTTTACTCCTCACTAGATATAATTACATTACCACCAGGAAACAGTAAGTTTTCAAATTAAAAGCATGCACAGAATGAAAGCATAACCCACATGAAAAATTCTACTAGAGTTTAGAAACCCTAAAAAGTCTAATAAAACTCAATTGTTTTTTGTTCTTGGTCACTCATGGATAGCTCCTATAACCTACTCAGTCTGCTCATTACCATGTTCATTATACCCTACTTTCCATGCCCTTGGTCCCTGGTTCACAAAGTGGTATTTGCATTTTGGCACAGCTTCACAGAGGAACTTTGGAGCTGTGGTTAAGTGCACCTATGGTTTTTTGCTCCTGGAAACACAACATCAACCATATCTTTCAACTGATGTCCTGAATAGCCTGCAGTAAAAGGCACCTCAGAACAGGATGCAAACTAGTCACCCTGCTGAGAGAGTCAGAAGCAAGCACTGCAGATGGTCTGATACCTTTTTGGCTGAATGAATGCTTAAGATTTCTATGCAGTTACCCTGCACACCCATTCAGCCTGGTAGGGAGGGATTACTGGAAAGCTGGAGATCCTACATTATGTCAGGAAAAGAAATGAACCCATGGATTTTCAGGTAGGTTTCCATGTGTTCTTACTACCAAAAAATATTATCATAACCACTGTCTGTTCATACTCCAGTAGGTATACTATGAGTATACTACCAAGTCATGCCTTCCCTCCTCCTCCTAGCAAAATAAATTGAGAAACATCTCATCTATGAACTCCACAAATGCTGAAGTCAAGGGTTTCCTTAGTCTTCTGATTTCCTAGACAAGTTCTAGACTCGTTATGCCCGTATATAGGGAGTAGCTAATCCATGATGTGATGATGGTATTCTCTCTCCTTTGGCAAGCAGACATCTAGCACTCAAATTTGCAGCTGTTCAAGATTTCTAAGATGGCAGTGTTGCAATACCAAAAGCTGTGATAACTCTGGGACACAAACAGGAACATAAAGGAACCTGGTGGCAAAACAGGAGAACTTTAGTCCAATCCCAAAATAGAAACTTACATCTCTCCTGCCTAACATAATAGCTAGACGAAATATGTACCATGTAAGGAATGATGGAAGGGAAAATTGCGCCAGCTGGAATATTTACCGTATTTCAATTGATGCTTTCTGGGTTTCTAATAGAGTCATAAATCCTTAATAGTTTCTAGAAACGTCCACAGATTATTTTATTCTTGTTAGATAATTAGAAACAGTTGCACATTTAATATTTTTATTTAGATTTCAGTGTAATCTTGAGCTAAATGCATCACTGTTATAGTTCCGCTCACTTCATTTAATTACGTCAAGTCTGAAGCTGGTCTTTTGTAATTGTTTCCTGACAAGACTTTTAGAAGACTAAACTATAAAGCAATATTTATAGTGATCACTGCAAGTGCAGATTCAAAATTACTGTATTGAGTTAAAAGCTAGAGGCCTGTGGTTGAGTAATTAAATCTCTTTGTTCCAAACATAATTGTTTGAGTATGACTCACTTTGTTCTATTTAAAGACTAACTGAAGACTTGCAATATTGAGAGCTCACTTCAATAAGCTGGTATAACACTTTTCATTAAGGAAAC
Source organism: Phalacrocorax carbo (assembly GCF_963921805.1). Taxonomy (NCBI): domain Eukaryota; kingdom Metazoa; phylum Chordata; class Aves; order Suliformes; family Phalacrocoracidae; genus Phalacrocorax; species Phalacrocorax carbo. The sequence continues at coordinate 136,989,255 of NC_087514.1, forward strand.
AGAGAAAGATATTACACTTTATTTGCAATTTGTAGTGCTAGAAAAATCTTTTGTTGGATGTTGAGTTTTCTGTAATTTCACAGCTCAAATCCTTACACAGATTTTTCTTTTCATAAAAAATGCATCTTTATATTATTTTACTCCGTCTCTGCATCTTTAAAGATAGATAGAAGAGCCAGGCATCACCCCTCCCCAGATTGCTATAAAGGACAAAGTACAATCAATGAAAAATCTTAAAAGCTCCTATATGTTGCTGGTGACCAATACTGCCATCCAATTAGTTAAGCTTAAACTGTAGTAAAAAGGATGAAAGAAATAGGTCAGGCTATCCAAACAATAAGAAAACCATCAGGAAATGCACTTAGGCCACCTGTTTCCTTGGTCAGTCAACTCTATTAATCAAAATATTCAAAATAGCACAAAAGCAGTGTTAAATACAGTCTCTTGAGATCTCCCTCCTTTAAATCAGAACCCTAGATCTGGACATTTATCCTTGTCTTTGATCCAGAGCAGAAACCAGCCTGTTTTCTAAAAAGCAATCAATGGTGTGCAAGGCTTTTCCTTTCAAACCTCCGGCCAACGTCAGGGAACCAATCTTCTTAGACATGATCTATTAGCAGGGTGTCTGCTGTGAAGTAAGCCAACCATATACTGTTATACCTAGCATAGCATCACTTTTCTTTAATGCCAAAGAAAAGGAAAATGGAAGAAGTAATAAAAGAAATTAAGAACATCCACCTAGTGTGAGAAGGTACTGCCTCTAGTAATCCCTTGTAAAGGCACCCATAACATGGCAGCTGTGTCCTTCTGAATTTGAAGAGTTTTGTAGCAGGAAAGGTTCAGGAAAAGGTTTTTATACAGTCATGTATTCAGTGACAGCTGGTGAGGCTAAGTAACTGTATTTTATTTACCTTCAAAAATGCTGCTCTCTGTTTCCAGGTTGTGGAGAGCTAGAAATCATCCTGGTTTTACAAAGACAGGGTAAAAACATAACAACAGAATCTTCTGATACTGTAAAGCCTAGCAACAGCATGGAGTTTTACTGCTTCAAACTATGCTACTTATCAATATTAACAGGATAATTCAACTGGATTTTAAGAAATAAGTAGTCCTTGAAATCCGCATCTTCAACTATTTGCAATTTGAAACATACAGACATTGAGTAAAATGTTAAATAGATAATTCTTTCAAAAATAGTGCCTTGTGACACAAAGATAGGGTATTCTGCTGCAAAGCAGTTTCAAGAACACTTCAGGAAGTATTTTGCAAGATTTACAAGTAATACATAAAAAACATCCGTGGAGGGAATTATCCCCTCCTTATATACCTCATCCAAAATGGCTGAAGTCCACTTTTTAATTTCTAAAGGCCTGTAGTTTAGCTGGTGCTGTAGGCTCACCCTAAGTCCTGACTCAGTCCCTGGTGTTAACCGTTACATGAAGGTAGGTACAATTCAATTTAGCCTTTGAAATAAAAAACATGTCTTGCTTACTAGTCTAAATTAGAAGTTTTTTGTCTAAACAGAAATTGAAGTGGTGAATTGTAACTATTCTGCATAAAGAAATTAGCAATACAGGAGGCTGGTAGTGTTGTATCTAAACCGCTACAGTTATACAGCTGCTTCAGCCTCAGCTTAGGACCTGTCAGCCAAATGATCAACAAAGGACACAAAACCAAATCAAACACAAGATGTTATTAAGAAAGGAATAGACAACAAAACAAAACATTGTGCCACAGTACAAAATCTTTGGTATAAGAGCATCTTAGAAAATACAGTTCTGGCCTCCATCTCAAAAAGATTCACAGAAGACAATGAAGCTTATAAAAGCTATGAAATGGCATCAGAATTAGAAATAACCAAGCATATCAGAACTCTTCAGCTTGGAAAACCTAAAAAAACCTACCTCTTTGTCCATGTCTCCTACATTTGTCACTAGAAATCATCTTTTGGCCACTGGCTGTGTTAGACAACGAACAACCTGCACCTTTTTTTTGGTACGCTTTGCTCATTCTTACAGTGCAGCTGACATAGCCCCATTTTTTGCTCCTCCTGTCTTCCCAAGTACCCACTCTGCTTCTCAAGCAAGTTCTGCATCTTGCATTAGCTCCTTTGCTGAGGCATCTGCAGCCTAAGCTAGCAAGTTTAAAGACAAGATGTGCAGCACAGTTGATTCACAAAACAGAAGTGAATATACACAGTGGAAGTGAATAGTTTTTAGTGCTGAAAATTCTAGCTTAGTTTGAAATATAAGCATATTTGACAACAGTTTTTCTGATCAAGATATGATACCATGAGTGTTCTGGCACAGGGCAACCAAGATAACCCACTGAAGCATTGCTGACCATTCCTATACTCAGCGATTTCTGAGGCTGGGGTCTTTGCAGCAATGCTTCTGAGTACTTGGCCCTCTTTTATGTCCTGAAAACAAACCAAAACAGTAATGGTGGCCTCTCCAGGAGTTATAAATATGTGAAAATTGCCCGGGTAGATGTAATTCCCTCACCACAATCCTCTCATGTGCCCACTATTGCCAAGTGGCACCAGTGCCCAATGCCATCCATTAGGAGTTAAGAGTTCCCAAGGCCACAGCATTCTCAAAAAAGTGTTTAGAATTCATCCTGTGCATGCGATGACAGAAGCTAAATTAAATACCAAAAAATTAATCTTCCCTTATTAGACCTTGGAGAATTGTCTCTGCAGTAAATTGCAAGCAAAGACTACAAAACAGGCTGAGCTGTAACAGCAGAATTCCTCAACATTTTTTCCCGCTACCCACCCCCTCATCACACAGATTGCAATCATATCAGGAAGGCTGTAAAAAGAATTAAATTGCTTGGGCGGGCTTTGCATTCTAAATGTAGAATTAAAAATCTGTATCACTGGTTAGACACTCAAAAAGCACTTTGAAATTGCAAACACTCATTGGCTTTCAGCATTACAAAAGCTTTAAAGGCACAGTAGTTATTTTAACACTATCTCAAATATCCTTCTCTTATTCCAGAGGGCAACAGTGGAAGGAAACAGCATTTGGTTTTTTCATTAGTGGATCATACAGCTGTGACAGCTGGAGTGATGTGAGGGCCAGCAGTGCTTCTCAGCTGTGTAATTGCAGACACCCTGAGGAGCATTTACCTACTTTCCAGATGCTTGTTCTTTTTTTACAGAAGAAGAAAAAAAGGACCCTTCTATCATTAGTCTCCACTATGCTTTATAACTAAATGAGCCAAATTGCACATTTGGTGATTCTACAAAAAAGAGAGTAACGAGGTCAAGGAAATCAGCAGGAAAGGTATAACAATATCAAAATGTGACACAGACCTTCAGGCTACTGGCTAATTATCTAAAACCTGATCCTGATGATGCTGAGTTCAGTGACTCTTCCTTCTGTGTAGTCAAACACTCTCAGCTGGGGTCCCCTTGTTCAAAGTCATTAAGGATCAAGCTACTACTTTCAGAAAATGCCCTGAATCTGGAAGGCCACTGATCTCAGCATTTCAAAGGGTATGGACTCCTCTACAGAAGAAGAGATGATTTTTAAAGCAGGATCTCACCTCCAAACCTTGGTTAGGACCAAGCTCATGGTTGTAGGAAGTCACTACAAAGATGGAAAAGTGATCATGTTTACACTAGCGTAAGAGAGGTTTCTCTGGGGAGGTTTCCCAAAGATACACACACACAGAATGCAGGAAACATGGAAAAGGCAGTCATTTGCGTACTTGTATTGCATAAGCACTGACTGTACAGTTTCTAGTATTCCCCAGCCACCATTATAAATTAACACATGGCATGAGGGCAACGGGATGGGGGGGGGGGGGCAAACTGCTTTGTGACTCTGAGGTAACAAGCCCACTCCCCTCAAATCTCACACGCAGATTACAGGGTTTACACCACAGAATCCCAGCTCCTATTTCCCATGGTCCCATCAGCAAATCAGTCCCTGCACCTTTCCCCCTTTCTGTCATCACACATACTGTCCCCAGCTGGTCAGACTGGTGAGTGGCTGCCTGGCATGCCGTACTCCAAGGAATGAGGGAGGACCTGAGATGCAGCACTGGTGCTGTGGGACATTTCAAGTGGTAGGACACAGTTCCTTGTTACAGCCTGGAACTGGCCCTGTGTGTGTTATCTTCAGTCACACACTCTGATATGCTATCGCCTGAGGCAGATACTTCAAAGACCTGCAAATACTCTTAGTAGTGTTCTCCTCCAGTGATTATTCCATATCTCCTGCTGTTAGTGTTCTGGCACTCCCCATGCAACTTGACATGCTGCAGACAGCAGCCATGAACATTAGATAGTTCACACAAACTCGCAGGGAAATGATACTGGAGCACTGGTAAAAATGGGTTCTTTTAACACTTAATTCAATGCAGCATTTAAGCTCCTATGGAGACTTGACCATTGGAGTGTGACATGACCACAAACAAGGACTGGTAGAACATAAACTTACTCTGTAAGTCATCTAAGTGGCAGAATGCAGCCCGGGGTTACAACAAGCAATCACATAGGTGTCTCTCTGCACATGGCCAGATGCTTGCTCCACTGAAATTTTCACCTTTCTATACATGTGTAATTCTTTCTTTTGAATTAGGAGGTGGAAAAGTACTGAACTTTTTTAATGTACCACAGTCAAATTTAGATATCAAAGGCTGTTGAGCTATTTTGCAGTCTCACAGTACAACCACAGAGCTGCAATAAGTTTATGTGGGTTTATTCTTTTGTTCGTTTATTTCATGCTTTCTCAGACATAAAGACACCTTGGTGCATAATACAAAATGAACCAAAACGGAATTCTATAATTCAGTGTGTCATCTTAACTAATCAACCATTCTGACATTCTAGATAAAGATCCTAAAATATATTTTAGGGCAAATTGCACACACATTGCTATATTGGTGAAAACCTGAAAACCAGTTGGTTTTTTCCCTCTCTATATTTATTAGGCTTTTTTTCTTTTAATTAAAGATCTGATAATTATTTCTGTGTTCCCATTGGCTGTCAGTGACCTGCACTTGTAGTGGTTCAGCATAATGGTTTTTGAATAATTAAACACCCGTGAAAGTAAAACTAACCCAAAGCACATTTAAAGGAAAAACAAGTTCCTAATGGGAAAAGATTCCTTCAGGGGACAGAAGTTCTAATCCTACACCTAATGCAAGTTACAGAGAGTGAAGTCATATAAACTATGTCTTAATGATATTATTATTATTTGCCACAGAGATGTCAACATTTTTTAAAAAGATTTTTGTCACTGGGTGATTAAAAAGAAGTGGGAAGAGCTGAACTCAGCAGCAATAGGTAGTACAATTTTTATGCAAGAGGCTCTAAAATCATCATGACTAGAAACAGAAACTATGGCATGTGATAAGAGAATTGCCCTCCATAGAGGATCCATATGCTATCAGCAACTCTTTACATTCCATATGCACTTCATAAAGGATACTCAAAGAGCTTTGTGAAATGAGAACTAACAAATGAAGTCAGTTTTTTTTTTTTAATTGCTGATATGCTGTTAAAGGAGGTGCAGAGTCTTCAAAGCTTCTGACAATGGAGAAGCATTTACCATTATACTTGCAATTGCTTTTTAGAAAATGTGTTAATAAAATCTATGATGGTCTATACCTGTGTCTGGAAAAATGTGCTATGCTGATATCAAAGTAATACCTGCGAGTATTAATGTTAAAAAACATAGATATTGACAAATATCAAGGCCTTTTTCTTCACTCTGCTTCTATACATGCAGAGGAGTAGAAAATCAATCAAAAGTGTCAGTTAGTTTCTAATCACCCTAATAATTAAATAACAGCATTGTCCCAGCTCTCTGATGCACTATTCAGAAGTGCACTGCATACTTCTGTTAAGAAAGATGATAGATCTGATAGCTCATTTACATTTGACAATTATTTCCTGAGTAATAAATCTTCTGGCAGAGACAGAGAAGTCAAAATTTAGTACTTCAAAAGAAAAAGTAGTAGTAGTAGCAGTAGAAGAAGAAACACAAATTTTTGAAACTATCAGTTGCAAGTATGATAAGACAGCACTTACACTATCCTTTAATGAAGAAAATGTAAAAGTCAGTGACGAGGAATAGACTGAAACTATTTTGCCTTAACATCAGTTTTACATAGGAGGATCATAAGGCTTATTGCCCTCAGCCTCACATGGACATGAATAGGAGTTCCATGAATGGTTTTACATCAGCATACTGCCACATTCCTGCAACAGGCCCACACAGATAGATTCCCTGCATAGACAGCCTTATCTAAGTCACTGCCACTCCGCAAAGTCTTCTACTTGTGTAGAGATCATTGCAGAATCAGGACCTGTATGCTTAAAAACCCCCAGTTTGATAGCATGTATTGTTGGCAATGTATGTTCCTTCCCTTCTCAAAAACCATAACTGAAAAGGTAGCACTATCAATGAAATAACATTATGCAGAGACTTTAATATTGCCTCAACACCTGATTTTCTGTGCCAGCTGCAGCTTCAGGATTCTGAGGCTTCATCAACACTGTTCATCAGAAATCAGGCAGGAAAAGTTGGGGGGGTTTGTCCTCCTGTGAGCCAAGCATCCAGAGTCTGTCAAGTACAAGAGATGGTAGGGAACATATCTAACTTTTGAGGAGCTCATACTCACACAAATCTTTCTATCATGGCTCCTTTCTACAGCAAACACCACACAAAGTATTCCTAGAAAATAAAAAGGGAGACTACTTCAAAAGATAAATAGAAATTCTGCAGATAAAAAAAATCTAGATTATGATCTCCATTAAATATAATGCTTGAGGATGGCATTTGTAAGTTAGCCTGAGTGAATACTTTTCATAAGATACTCTTACTAATGACTCTGTCTAGTAAAATAAATATAAGGTATTCAGAAAAAAGTTCATATTTGTTAAATGCATCAGGAGTTTCAAACATTATATGTACTCTAAAATCCTTGTGGTAATTTTTGCAGTTTTAAATCACATTTCCCAGTATTTGGGTTCACCTTATCTCCAATGTTTCTAAACCCCAAAATATCAGAATAACCTAAAGCCCAGTCCTGAAGTTGATATTTGGGGCAGACTGATTTAGAGGAATGAAATTCAATGAAGTTTTCATGCATATGTAACTGTGGCACTTGCCGTAGTTTCATGATGGCCCAGCTTTGAGCAAGTGCTTGGACCAAAATGTTTCCCCTAGCCTATATTTCTTTCTTTGAATATGTGGTCAGCTGCAAAATATTCTAAAATCAATGTGGCATTATCTATTTCCTGATATTGTTAACAGGTGTTGCTTAGACCAGAAAAACATCTATGAAGGCCACAATGGACTATCTGTAGAATGAAAAAATATGGCAAGCAGTTCCTGAGACAGTACAAATTAGAGTGACTAAATCCAAAGCTAGTGAAGAGTCGTGTTCATTAGCCTAGCATACAAGCTGCTAAGCCTTAATTACCTCCCCCCCCAAATAAAAGAGGTCATCTTGGGTGTCTTTAGAATGGCTGCCTAACATCTCTGTTTTCAGGATTAGTAAAAGTATACCAAGCCTCTGCCTATTTCTTTCCACAGCATAGATATACCTGTGAAGTAGTGCTTGCTATTTAGTGCCAGAACTTTAGTAGCTGAGAATCAAGAGGGCAGAATATTGTTGGTGGTATATCAACTACAACCTGAGTTCTCTGTCTACACAGAAATGTTGTACAAGTAGAGAGTATCCATATTATTCAAAGATGGCTCAACCAACACACATCCCAGAGAATGCTAGTCTCTATGCGATTCCCATACCATCCTTCTTAGACTGTCAAAAGTAGTCATATTTCCCTTTACTGTGAAAAATATAGTAGTTTTAGTATTTTCACTTTAAACCTAGACCCACAGCCACTGCCAAGCAGTGCCTGAGTTAGTGCTTACAAAAGAAGTTCAAGGTCAGTCAGTATAAAGAATCATGTTGAAAATTTAAAGATCATCCTTACTGACCAGATTTTAGGCATGTTATCTGGGAAATGTAGGGGAGCCTATACAGCTGCCTGTCATGCCACTGCTGTCTTAAATAAGCATGCCAGTCATCAGAGCTCCATTTGCAAGCTCTAATGCCTTCTGTTTCTCAGATACTTGGCCATACTCTCTCCTGCTCTAACTGTGAGGAATTCTCACAAGCTTCAGTAAAAAATGTTCTTACTTTGCCAAGGGACAAACCTGATGCCTTGAAAAGCAACCACAAAAGCTAGCATTAGTCTAACCTCCTCAGGCTCCCCTGCTGACAGGGGAAAGAGAGAGACTTCACCAGAAGACAGTTTAAATCTATGCTCAACTGCTTGTTGAAGAAATCTTTTTCTCTCCATTGACTATAAGGGGAAACTAAGGATTTTAACTTGCTGCATCTGAAATTAGCTTAATGCCAATAACTTATCACTGTTATCACATTACTCTTGATTGTGACCCAAAATACTGTGGTTTTACAAAACCGCTATACTCTGAAAATAATCAGAAAGTACATGCATGGACGACTAGTCAACACTAGCTTGCGTGAAGTGTCTAAAAAAACCTAGTAGTGTACACTTTAACCTCTTATAAACAAGAAAGCTGGTTCTAGAACACAGAACAGGAAAGTGTAATGACTATCTCATACTCATTTAACTATTTCGAGAGTATCTGCTAATTTACTGACTTCTTTTATTCTGCGATATGTTCATAAGATGGTCACTGGGAAAAGATCATACAAAATTTCTTCTTTGCTCTTTAAAAACAGACTAAGACTATGTTATTTAATGGTCCTTCTATAATGATATATTAGATCCAGATAGTTCATTTGTACAAAGTGAAAAGAAATTTGAAAAGATAAGGGAAAAAAACAGAAGAGCAAGCCTTTTTTAAAGGGCAAAACTGAAAATTTGATGTTCCAGAGGTTCACTGACTCAGTGAAATTCTAATAATGTTAATATGCTGTTGTTGTTGTTATTTAGTTTCAGAATTTGGTGCATAGTCCTGATAAGCCCATTTATGTGACACATCATAAGCAATAAAGCAACATAGAATATTCCTGTAACTGGACATGAGGTATCACTTTACTAAGAATGGCTTGTGTTAGGCAAGCACACAGATATTTAGTCAGTTATGGTACAAATATGGTTGGAAGGCTGAAAAAAACATCTCTGAGAGTACTTGACTTCTGACTTTTTCTTCATTTTCAACATGTCCCAGCATGTAAGGAGCCCTCTGGATGCAAACAGTGCCCACGTGCACTTCCCCACCATGTGCACTTCAGTCAAGTAGCAGTTCCTCTACATGCTTCTGTAGCCATTGTACACGAAAATGTTGCAGTGATCTCTATTGCATCTTAATTGCCTTTCAAACAGTTATAACACACAAAGCACTAGCAGAATGAGGACACCTCATGGCCTGTTAAGTTCCTTATAAGACTCTGTAGGGAGTCATAATAAAGAAAGGGATGGGAGAGGAATCCATGCCATTCCCTCTATGGTCCTACACAATTTAATGTCACCATCAGTTAGAAGTTCACCATTTTAGTCCAGATCTGGGTTGTGTGACAAGGCATCTGTTGAATAATAAATGACAGAGACTTTGATGCAAATGAAAGACCATAAACACTGCAGTCATGAATTTCAGAGGTTTATATTAAGAATCAACCCAAACTTAGCTATGTTAGCTAATATTATTATTAATAAAACATCCTTTTACAGGAGTGTGCATTTTCTCTTCTGCATCAACACGTTGCTGTATGAACACAGGAAATTTTTTTTCCATTTTCTTTTAAGCACCAACATTTCTAGGACCATCTTGTTTCCATAGAGTTCAATTTACTTCAATTGAAAGGCAGGATGGTTCTCTTCTGTTCAAACAGCACTGATCCTTTGCTGATATCTTTACATTATATTAAATACATGAGGTCAGTTCATCTATAGAATCTCTCTTCTCCCCTTTTATTTAGATAACACAAGCAGACATGCATGACCAAATTAAAACCTCTTCTCTAAGGAACAGCATTTACTTCAGAAAAGTGGTATCGAGAAGCAGTCACAGAAAAAAACCTTGGCATACAGTTTTTTAACAACATAATGCAATATTTTAAAAATTATTGCTTTCCTCAGGCAATATCTCTGCTTTAATATTTTAGTTTGCATTGTATTGATGATCTCTGATTTTGTGGTCTCTGATGTCTCAATACAGGGACCACTCACCATATTGCCCTCAGTGAAAGAAAATGACTGAACTAATAAATCTGTTTAAAAAATAATTTTCTATATAAAGCTTCTAGCTTACTAACAAGTGAAATATAGGAAAGTTTCATAACTGGGACCACTATAAGGTTGTCCTTATTAGTCACAGCAGAGATCACATAACATTAAGATTGGCCAACAGTACCCACGTCCTGGAATAAATGGAGGACTCTGAGGGGAGCGGAGCAGAGGCAGCCATGGAGGGACCACAGCAAATTCCCTGCTCCTTCTGGAATCTGACCAGTCTTTGCCATCCTGGCACTGTTGGGCTTTTTGCTTCAACTCTTTGTCTCTGTCTGTCTCCTACACCCTCTTTTCCCAAGCCCCACAGTCTTTCACCTCATCTTCACACCTCATCTACTTCTCTTGTCTTCTCACGTGACCCTCCTTCCCTTTTCTTGCCTTCACTTTTCCCAATTACTCACAATAACCCTACAGAAGAAGTTTCGATATAATACCATGAAATGTATTATGCTCCTTCTGTTCTTAAACCTTGGATGTGCTTTTCACAACATGGACTGTCTTGTGCTCTGTGTTAGTACAGCACACAGAGACCATTTTTTATTTGGCTTACAGGTATGTCCAGAACCTTATTATTATCATTAATAATGTTGATAGGATGAATCACAACAGCAATAACACAATCTAATAAAAGTAAAATGTTCTCTAAAAAAAAGGTAAAACTCCAAAATATTTAATTACCAAGAGCATCACCTGGCCTGAAAAACTAAGCATCTCTGAAATACAGACATTTTAGCTTTCATCTTCCCTGAGTCAGTTACATTTCTTAAAGGAGAACACAGGGATTATAGCATTATGCAAGGGAAACTGTTCCTGTCTGTGTCCTTAAAAAAAAAAATTCTGTTAAATACTTTTCTAAAAGTGTCCTTTGTAGTTTAAGTTCCTTAATAGAAGTGTTAGCCAATAAATTCTAAGGAAGACTACATTATTTTCATACTTAATTGCATGCATATTCCTAAATCAGTTCATGACTAGAATGGCAGCTTATATTTAGTAAGCAGAGCATCTGTTAAAACTGAAGTTTATCTCTGAAAAATACTTCCGAGTGTAATTGAAACAGATAAATCTGCAAAGGTAAAGACAAGTTCATAGTGTCACAGTTAAGTCTAACTTGACGTATAAGGCTCACTGACGTTAGCATAAAATGTGAAGTATTTCCAGATGGTGTCTTCATATTTAGGAAAGCAGATAAATAGTTCTGAGGTCTGCATGACTATTGTTCCTTCTCAAATATTCCAGTAAGATCTTACTAACATAATCCTAAAATTAATTTAAATGACATCACTATTGTCATGTTTAATAGGCAATATCTGGTAGATAGAAATGAGGCTCACCCCCTTTAACACTTAAACACTGTGTGTGAATCCAGAAGTACCTTTATTAAAAGACTTGATTAAAATGAATAAATGAAAAATATGCAGCAATTTGCTAATGAAAATTGTATCTCTTTTAACTAGCTTTACTAATTCTTTCTAAAAAACAGCAACAATGGTAAATAGTACGGAAAGACTATTGTGTTGAATTCTATTGAATTGAAACCTACTACTGAAATACTAGGTTTAAATATATGGAAGAGTGGAAGAAGGGTAGAGCAGAAATCCAGGAAACAGAAAATATATTTAATTATGCTGAATCATATGAAAATATTGATTTAAGGTGAATAAAACGATCAACTGTAACCTGGTCTATGACTGTTGTATCAGTGTCTGTGCAGTTCTTGCAGTGAAGTTCCTGAATTATTATAAAGTTGTGGTACTCCTCAGGCTAGAAATATCATTAATTCAAGTATCATATTTGACAATGACTGGATGACTTTTGACTTGTACAGATGTTAAAAAACAAATGGTTAAAATGGAAAACCATTTTACATGGTAAATTTTAGAAAAACACTTGTCAAAGAATTCTGTTAAGATGGTTTTTTGTATGAAAATTTAGATAAAAACCAATAATTTTTATCTTGCTTGCTTTTCCTCTCTTTCCTCATTTTCCCTTTCTCCCCATAATTTTTTAAGATGAAAGAAAAATAATACAAAACTAATTTCTAAGTGTCTGTTAGAAAAACTGCCACATTTTTATAAATGAAAGAACCTTGACATTCCAACAATTTGTCCATTTCCCTCCTACCATTAGTTCTTCTCACTGAAATCAGGTTGCATTAAAAGGAACGAGCAAAACTCAACAACAAGCTCTGGGTTTGATTACAATAATTTTTATGCTAATATTATACCACTGTCAACGAAAACAGATTCAGATCTATTGTCTTTTCCAGTTAACTACAAAAAAAATCATATCAAGGTTCCACACCTGGACTATATACCCATTGAAAACTGCCTGCATTTTCTACATTCTCTGTTCTACTGCTAGTTTAAACCTGTAGTAGTACAGGATGCTGAGCCCATAGCAATACCTCCTGTGAAGTAATATGGGAAAATGAAGAGAGCACTTCACAAGGACTAAATTTTTCATTTTGTGTCTGCCCATAGGTCTTCTGGCCTCCTTTCAGATGGAATACATTCTTTGATGGTGCGCAGGAATCAAATATGACCAAAAGCAAGCCCTAGCTGAATAGCTGACTTTGAAGGAAGTTGTCCATCATGCTGAACACATCTGCAATGAGAAGAGTATTCTGTGAACCCTCACTCAATGTCACACCAGCTTTGCCTTTTAGATATACCACAGTGGTAGCAGAAGAGAAAATCATGTAATGCAATTGCAGTTGGCAGTACAAGTTCTACAGGTTCTTCTGTAGTATCTTGCATTTGTTTATGGTAAGAACTAATGAAAAAATGTTCAGTGCAAAGTTTTAACCCAAACTATTAGATTTTTGCCTCTAGGCTGTGTGACAGCCAAGTGGAAAGTTCTTAGGAGAGGGGCAGAAAATAGAAAGCATTCACCAGATGTCAGTGTATTATAATTTGTTATCCTGTTTTAGGTCAAGACAAAACAGACCAATGTTCAGAAGGGAACATGGAACAAGTTTAAACAAAGCAGCAGCAGCATATTGCCTCTCAAGGTCTCCTTTGGTTTAAACAAAGGATGACGCAAGTTGAGAAATGTTAGTCAGAAATGTCAATAAAACCATGATTGCCAAAACATTAAAATATTCCTTTTACTGTAAGAGTTCTTTGAATTTTTGCACTTTTTGAAGACCAGGCTAGTCTAAATCTGAGAAAAGGGAACCACTTCATCAGTGCCAGAACAATAAGTCAGTGCAATTGCATAGTAAAGCAGTAAACAGTAAAAGATCATAATACAAAAATTACATCTAAAGAAGAGCATGAAACTGTTTTAAAAGGGGTCTCTCTCCTTTTTTTTTTTTTCAAAGAGACATCTTAAAATAGCACTATTGGGATCTATTACTGAGGAATACTACAGTAATTTCTTTTTAATGGGAAAACAGTAAGAGTCTGAAGTACAAGGAATGAATAGTAAAAGATGGTATCTCTTGAAAATTTAACTGCCATGCTTTTTCTTTCACTTAAAAGTCTTGAATGATTGATGTAATTCTTCTAATAACTCTTTATAGATTCTAGTAGCTGTTCAAAGTCCTGATGCCCTGTTTTTACCTATTTGTGTCCACACCTAAGTATGCTTGAGAAGCATTTGATACATGCTCATCTAGAGAACATTAGCTATGGCCAACTGCAGTCTGCACAGAAGACTTTGGACACAAGAGTTATGCACAAATACTTTCAAGGCCTTAGACAAGGTCGATCTAATTACCACTGTAGCTCCTGTGGTTTGCTTGCAACATGTGTCCAGGGATTAACCATAAAGGGACTTTGTTTCATTCTATTTCTTTCCTAATAGTACTAGATGGTGGGATTAAAAAAAAAAAAAAAGCGGAGAAGCTTGGATAAAACTAACCCTGTATCCTTTGTCTACCTGTCTTCTTCCAGAACCTCCTTGTCCCTGGAGTTAGCAGATGGCCCATATTGGCATGGGGAATGCTTGCTTTTGCAGATTTGGTCTGCATGCACAAAAAAATATGCTCTTTCTTTTTTACTCCAATTCTGGTACAATCTAGACTTTCCTCCATCATTACTTTGGCTTTTGACATAAGAGGGATCTGTTGCACACTCCCTGTAGGAACCTATAGCCCTCACTCAGAAGACTAGACCTAACCTGAGGGATCTCTGAAGTTTTACACATTCTAGGGGACAAAAAGGGGATGATGGTGTTCAGCTGTTGAATACAGATTTCCCCTTGTCAGTGACACAGGAGGTAAGCCATATCACATCAAACATCATCTACGTAACTCTTAGTAAACATTAAAACCCTTATTTGGGACAACACAAAATATTCCTCATGAGTGCTTTCGCCGAATCAACGAATTAGACCGGATGTTTGCAAACTTACACATCATCACAGTGTTTACTTCCCTTTCTGCACCCTAATTCTCACATGGTGATTTTGAAAATATTTTCTAGGAAATGGAACCTGTCCTACTGCACCAATGAGGCTGGGACAGATACCTTTCCTTCAATATGAGTTTTATCTTTTTCTTTCCCAACAACTGATCTGGCAATGGTGGATCTCAGGCTCAAGCGTATAAAAGGGGATCAGAGGATTCAGGGAGAACCACACTACCATTCTAAGTCATGTGCTTAAACAGTACTCTGTTGTTAAGCATGAGGGAAGCAAACAGTAAGTCCACTCATGTTTGCTGATATACTTCTCAGTCCCAGTGAGACCATCCTACAAGATTCCTCTATGGCTCACAAGCCATCTGTCCTACCTGGCATTCTGGCACTGCTGGAGCAGGCCAGTGAATGAAAATTAATTAGAACCAAGCTCATTATAGAAAAAGCATTTTGTTCCTGAAGACAATGCAGCAAGATATGATGGTATGTGGGTTAGAATATGCCTTTGCAGTAATATCTTGATGGGTATGTGCCGGCAACTAAAGTTGGACCAAACTGGGCTACTCCAGAGTGCCATTTCACCTAGATTGCCTATGCATATGTCCTGGGATCTCCAAGACTTGGACAGCTCAGGGTTTTTCCCCATGCTGTACCAATCAAGTCGCGCTTATAATGCCCCAGAAGTGATCCAAAGATAAGGTACTATTGAAAATTACAGAATTTTACCAATGGAGTTTCACAAGGGTACACTTGCAGGGGTGTAAATGCAATCACTGGGACACAAATGACTGTTTCTGAATCATGTTATTTTCTTGTCTTCTCTGTAGAATATTACCATGTATTCTGTATTTAATTTTCAGCAATAATATCTAACACGCCCAATAGATAGGATGCTCAGTGCCTTCTTACTGGTACAGTCACAGGATCCAATTTTCAGACAGAACATGCAAAGACATTACTTACTTCAGTAGATGGACATAACAATCAAGGCTGAAACTTTCTTTGAGAAGGAAAACAAAACAACATAGGACAGATTATTAGAACTGCTAAGTAGTCTAGGGTATTCTGTACAGGCAAGGGTGCCTAGACACTCTTCAGAGTTAAATGCCTCTCAGGAAAGTGCCTTTCAAAGTGAAAATATTGAAAACTCCCTAAAGGATCTCATTTTGAGAGAGTGTGTGGTGGAAACAATATACAGAATATTTAAGCAGTGCCTATCACCACCATCAAGAGAAACAACTGACAAGACTTTTTTCTGAGTACACCAGACTGACCACCTCTCAAGGCATACCAATCCAAAACCAGTAAGATTAAGTAACTCTCTCAAATCTTTAAAACCACACAGTGGAATTCCTGATAAAAATGTTTAAAAATACACTAGTTTGAGAGGACTGGAACTGCTATAATGAATAACTTGATAAATAAGACTACATGAGTTCTTTGTTTTCTTCAGTTAAACAACATATGTTTTCTTAACTATCTAATGAAAAGCAACTATAAATACTAGGAAAACCTGCTTTGGTCAAATCCATTAAGCTTGAACACACATCCCTAGGGCTTTATTGATTATCTCTTAGCCTATCTTTCAAAGCTGATCATTAAATTTGTTACTTGGGAAATCTATCCCACTTAACATGTTGGCCTGATTCAGGCTTTTGAGCACCCTATAGTCATTCAATTAGAACTATTTAACGCTTTTAAAGAAAAAAGAATTGTATAAGATTATGTGGTCCAAATTCTAATCCTATTACTTGAATTTCCTCATAGGAAAGATTTATTCCTAAAGTCTTACCAAAACTCTATTGCTAAAACACTTTATTTGGAAAAAAAAGACATTAAAAGAAACTGTTTTGCTAACCCACCTAGCATTAAAGCCTCAGGAATCAATGTTCCTGTATTTTATGTGTGTTGTTGTCTGAAAGCCATTTTTCTTTTACGCTAGTGTCGTGAACTGCATTTTGAAAGCTTTTTGAACTATTAACCCTGACAAACAGACCTCTGACTTCTGATACTGCCCAAGGAACCTGATTTCCTCCAGATTTAATATATTGATTTACAAGGCACTACAACATAGAGTCCTATTAAAGGGAAACTACTGTAATAAAATTTGTCAACATGCTGCCTAGACCAGCTTATAAAGGAAAAATCACTTTTAGAAAGTGTGCCTTAGATGAAGTTTTATAATGGATAAAGAGTCAGATCACTCCCCTCTTGAACCTGAATAGAAAAGACAAGAGCATTCTGTTCTTCTTTGGATTGCTTTGAATTAGTTTGTGTTGTCCATGGCAGATGCCTAGGAACAATGACTCAGTTCCAGCTAAAATTAATTTTAAGTAAATGTATATACCTCAGTGTGTTTTCACACTGTCCAGGTCATTTCTTCACCCATAAACATCCAATATAATCAACTGAGACTCCTAACCTTCTTTCCTGCACAGGTCTCTGTCCAAGAACATCTTGCCAACAGTCTGAAAGGCTATTGAATCCAATAACCATATGGACACAGAAACTTCACAAGATTCAGAAAGGAACACATCATGGTGGCTGGGGCTAAAAAAAAGCAGGGAAATGGGGGGAAAAAGAATGGAATTGATGGAGAATTGTTAGCTACCTTGTCAATGCTTATTAGTCACCCACATTTACCGCTTAGATGTACAAAAAGATTCTAAACCACAGGAAAGACACATTATTTAAAGAATACAGTGCCTTGATCAAAAATTACTTTCTTTCTTTATTCAGAGAGATTCTAATGAATTGCACAACATGGTCTCCATTTAGCCAGCAATTCTCCTATGAGAAAGGGCTGGCTACTTTCCAGTTCTAGAGTTTTCAAAAAGCAGATTATCCCTGCGTGAAATCTAAAGAGCACATATGAAAATGAAAGAGTAACAGCCTTGCAAAACCATACATTTCTATTTTGGAAAAACAGCAACACTGCTATTCTAACCTCAGGTTCTGTTTATCCAAAAACTATCTAAAGTACCACTGCATGAAGATTACAAAAGCTACAGATCCAGGCTTTACTAATACTCTTATGTTGAATTTGTCTGAACCTTTTTCCACTTACACAGCAGGTCTCATGAGATACTTTCAGGTTTGCTAGAGGGGCTTTTCTTCTTCCTGCCATGCATTTCACTCAAGACCATTGCAGATCAACCTCTTTCAATCCTTAGGCTTAGTCAATTAAAGAATTTTCCTGATTTTACTTATCTGAAGCAACATAGAGTTATCATCTCCAATGGTAACACAACCCCAAACCTATCAGCTGAAAGACTTATGATACAATTGCGTAAGGCATTGGCCAGATCCATCACAATCAGTTGAAAAATTAAACCGTCCTTTGTTTCTTCCACTTACTGCTCTTAATTTCACTGCTGCTTCTGATTTTCTTGTTTAAAAAGATTTTCATCCCCTGTTTAATCAATACACAGGGGAATTAATATAAAAAAACAGGAAATATGAAGTTTTAAAGGCTTGTGGAGAGCTCCAGACTCAATCTCCAAATGATGAGAACTTGTGCCATCTTTAACCTGTTATAGTTATATGTGCCTCTTGATTTTTAAAAATTTATAAGCAAAGTAAACATTTTCAATAGTAAAGGTAAGTAAGTAATATTACCATTCACATTTTTAATTTATTCTTAGATTTGCCCGCAAAAGGTAGGTCAGTAGAAACCTGCTATATTTAACTAATTTTCCTAGCTTCCTTACATAATATGCTTCTGTAATTCTTAGTTGGTTAAGCAGTTTTGATTCTTAAGCTTCAGTAAAACTGTGTGACTTGATAGTAAGTCAGCACTTACACTTGTAGGTAAATACAAAAATAGTTAGAGAACTAGTCCTGTATTTACATAAGCCTCAAAAATACAACATTTCATAACTAGTGATATTATTTGAATTAGAAACTTGTTGACAATAAAAGGATAGTATTTTGATTCTAAATATTACTTCAGTAATTCAGAATTGTGAGACACTATCTCATTTCCCTTAGATGGAATACATTTACACTGTCGAAAACTTCAAATCATCTAAATATGCAAAAGCATTAAGAAAAGTAGATTATCCTAAACCACTGAGTCCAACTGACTGAGAGGTACTACACAGTAGACACCAAAGGAAGTATGCTACGGTTTTGAATTTACATGTAGAAAAATCACTGGAATATCTGCATCTGTGATTCAACTCACATGCTGCTTTGAAATGTGTAGAGGAGTATGCCTTTTAACAGAAAACAGTTACTTTGCACATACTACTTTTATGCTACTGATAATTTATTTAATTGCTATCTTTTTACCATCTACTGCATAAATATTATGCTATACTAGCAACGTGTTTGCCTGCCAAATTATTGAACAAATACAAGCATGTTGCTGAATTTTTCTTTTGATAATATCTATCTTGTCTTAAAATATGCCGAGAAAACACCGAAATACTAAATATGTGAAAAGAGCAAAGAAAGGGAATCTATAAATCTAGCTAATAACTTTGTAATTGGTTTTGCTTAGTACAACTTATGTTCTTTAAGGGATAACCAATGACCTAGGTTAAATTATACAATGGTATTTGAAAACTATAACACTATGGGGCATTGCTGTATTCTTGTTTTCATAATTCACTGTGTTTTAATACAATTGAAAACTTCTTAGACTCTCCGTATACACAAAATTTTCTGTGACATATGTACAGCACGAGAACTATAGCTTTATGCTTAGCTTCTAATAGAAAAGCTTTCATATTATCATTGCATGAGTACTAGATTAATTTTCCAGTTCTTCTTCTACTCAGTAGGAATTCAAGTAGCATAGGTACCACTGAGGTGCCACCTATTCTTGATAAATTGATATGAGTCCTTAAGTCTTCTTCTGTAACAGTACTGTGTATGTTCCATTACTTCCATGTTTGACATTTACTTTTTAAAATGTCACAATGAACTCTGCAGTTAAGAGTCTTTGGTCCAGCCTCACATTAAAAGGTCAGTGTTTATCAGTCAGAGAAACCGTAACTGTAACTGTGGGATTTATGTTCTCTTTGCTGGATTAACCTAAATAGAAACAGCCCCCAGTTGGATGGCATTGACAGAGAGTCTGAGAGGAAATCCATTGGGGGAGCAACTAGACCTTGCAGAGAAACACTGGAGCAACCTATGTAAGGAAAGCATGAGAGAGGGGAAAAGACATTTTTTCCTTTTCATTGGGCATTTTGTAGTGCTTATGTGTCTCAGTGCAGTGCTGTGCCAAGATGTCCAGCTACTACAAAACAAAGCAATGCAGCCAGTGCATATCTCCACCTAGGCTGATGCAACACTCAGAGAAAGGGTTGCCTTGAACATTTCTGCAGGGTATGTAAAAATGCTAGATTGTACCAGCTGAGCAGATATAGTATATCCACAGTTAAAATATCAGGCTTTATCCAGATACATCATTACATTTTCACTATAGAAGAAAACTGGTCTTTCATGATACAACAACAAAAGACTAGGGGGACAACTTGGATTGTCAGCGCCCTCTCCACACCAAGAGCTCCATTAGTAGCCTGCTTTCCTGCATCTCACTGGCCTGTTTCAACAAGCTTTCCCCTTGGACAATGCCCATGCACATCTGGGACTGCATATGCTAAAGGCAGTTCCCAGTAGTCGGTATAGAAGAGGAAAGACCAAGTTTGGGCTCTTTTCTCTCTGTGTAATCCTCCACCAGAATTTCAGTAGGATTTAATACCTTAAACATCCCCATATGCCTTCATGCTGTGTCCCACAGCATGCAACACATATTCTGAGTTTCACGCAGTCCTCACATTATTTCATGTTATTGATGCTTTAAAATGACTCCACTCAAACACACACACACAATTATAATTTTGTCTTGGGCTATTGAGGACTGGAAGAGACACAGGGCCAAATGCTATGTATATCAGGGAATGATCTCTGGCTCTGTTTTATTAGAAGTACAGAAATAGTGCCAGATACCAGTGTTGAGTAATTATTTGCTCTTTTACCAGATATCATTTTTAAGTACAAGTGCATAATATGTGTAGGTCAGCCAGATCAAGTTTTCTGCGTATATACACTTGGGAGGGCAGTCACAGGTTTAGAAAAAGGAATTTACTAGGTGGCTTTTGAAACAAGTTTAAGAATTATTGAAAAATATTTTTACCACTATTTAAAGAATAGTCCTCCACCCTTTCTCTGATCTTTTGCTGGCATACATATAATATCACTATCAGAGAAAGAAAATGATCTCTAAATATTTTTGAAACCATTTTGTTGTGAAGCACAACACAGACAGCATGGTATTCAGGAATGCCTTTGCTTTGACGAGATAGCACAGATGTAGGACTATGTACAGCTGTATGCTCTTTACGCTAAGGAACTTAAAACGGTTCAGCAAACTTTTGCTTCAGAATGTGTACTGTGGCATGCAGCAGATCGGGGCCTCCCACAGGGTTGAGGAAAACAGGGTAAATCTGAAGTATAGTGCTTATACTGGTAAGCATCTCAGAACTCAAGTATATCACAGCATATGGGTTTCAGTCAAGAGCATGTCAGCAGTGACATCATGTCACGACATGCTGTAGCCAGCAATAATGAAAATGCCTGATATCAGGTATCATTATTTAAACGATTATAGCTTATCACCACTGATACTAGACAAAAATATTTTATGGTACGATACTTGACACTAATTCTGATAGCTTGTTACTACTGGTTTTAACTGTGAAAGGCACATAATGAGTGAACAAGGGCACCAGCTGTGCATACAAGCTGATAGAACATCCCTTTTTGTGAGAGTGTTTTGGAAATCCTACCAGATTTCACAGGAGTGTTTATATCATTTTTGTCAAGGAGAAATTCATGGTAAAGCCAGAGAACAAGTGAGACCATGACTCTAAAATATCAGTTTGATTGCCAGACCACTGTCAGAGATGGCAAAATTAAACCTCAGCTTCCCATATACTAGGGGAGCACTTTGTATTTTATACTCTTCCATAACAGTATTCTGTTTGTAACCTCTGTTTGTAGCCACTATATTTTCCCATAAGTAATGTCAGGAGACATTTGCCTCAGTAGGCCAAGCCCTAGCAACTGAACTATAGTTACTCTGATGATTTTTCCTCTCAGATAATCTAAGGAGAAGCACAACACAAACCAGGAATATCTGAAAGCTCACACACATTTGTAGAGTGGAAGGAGAATCACCCATGCTCTCCATTTCTCATTTTCAGAGCCCAGGGCTGAGCTTATCACTTTCAGCAGGTCTCCATCAGGATGTCTGTCCTCCTGCTGACACTCAGGCCATGAGTTCACAAAGCTCAGTGGTGACATACTATGGATTTACACTAATTTTACTAGGAGTTCAGCATGTCTAGAAGCAGGACATCCTAAGCATTGCAGCCCTGAGCATTTGGATAACATTATGGCACAATAATGTTTTGAGAAAAATTCACCAAATCATCTTTTCGGTGACATAGAATATTTTGAAATTGCAGCTTTCTCAGTGCGAGCACCCTAAAAACTACATTACAAACAAGGGTTATGTTTTATGTGATGTTCTTTAGGTCTGTAGCTTCCAAAAGGCCAGTAATAAAGCAAGGAATGATTGGATTCACAGACAAAATTAATACATATCTGGGGCATGTGAATTACATTGCATGACTTTTCTAAAAGAAAGATAACAGGTAATAAAATCCATTTTTATAGTTATTTATTATTTTTAAAGAAAATAAGACAATTATAATTTTCTAGCTTGAACTAGATATTACAAGAGAACTTAACATACATTTTTTATCAAGCCAGGAACATGAAATTTATTTTGCATATACTAAAAAGACATTCAGATGACTGAACAGATAAAGAACTAAAAATCTGCCATCCATCTTCCATCAACTGTTTACAGACTCAACTAAGCCACTGACAAACTTAGAAATATTTTTCAATCAGTATCACCCAGCATCAAATTTCTGATAGCCTAAATCCAAACCAAAATAAAAACAGTCCCTTCAGAGAAACAAACTGTCAAATTCAAGGGCACTATATAAAAAAGAAACATTTCATAAGCCAATACCAAATTTTTCCTAAGTTTGACACTTCTTAACTACAAAATAAACCAATTGCCACTATTTGTTTGTTTATTTTTATATCAGGAATTCATACCAAAAGCAAGTTTCGAATGGCTTTCTACTTGATAAAAATGAAACCTATTAATATATAGCGATATTACCTGACTCTCTCACAAGGATGGCTGAACAATCCATTTCATCAGCCAAGGTGACCTTGCCAGCAGCCTGTCTATAGAGACAGGTGGTAGCTACGTACTCCCAGGGCCTACCTCTCCCTTCCACATTTTGTGGCTGGAAGCTTTTTGGACATGACAAACACTCCTCTCTCTCTCTCTCTCAAGGTTTGATATTAATAAGGTTATATTAAAAACTCTCTGATACTTTCACACAGCCCATGTTTTTTAATGACCTCCCCAGCCTTCAGTCAATGAGTGAAACTGGAATCTCTCAGAGCACTCATCCAGAGGCTGACTAGAGTGAATGTGCACACCTAACCTATATTTTCAAATATATAACTTATTGAATCACATTATCTTGTAGTGATACAAGTCAGTACAAGGAGTAGTGAGATGTGCTTGTAGCAACATTAACCTTATCACAAGATTAGCTACAGCACTGTGACTAGAGGTCTGTCGGAAGTAATTTGTCTTGTTTTGACCTGCCATGAGATTACTTAATGGGAAACTAAATAGCCCACAAAGCTTAGCACACTTTCAGATGATTTAGCTGTTTGTGGTCACATCAATGCAGCCTTTCATCTGAGACAATGCCTTCTAGGCACTCTACTTGCTCACCGCTTGGTATGCTTTGATCTTCACTTTGATTGTTTTTATGTATGTCTTATATCACCAAGACTTGAAGAGGTGTGAACTTTATTTCTAAAATGAAAATGGAAAATGTTTTGGAATTGCTTTAATTGATTTTGTCTGAGATCTAACAGATGGACACACAAAACAGATTTGACTTGAAGCTGACCAGCTGGAAGACCTTGGGAAGACAGTGAAGGACTCTCTAATAATTTATTTCCTCATAAAGAAACAGAGACAGTATCAATCCAGACAATCAGAACTAACAATGGAAGAGGCAGAAATGGCATTACATCTTCCTATTTACAAGCAAAGCACAATTGAAAATTTACCATCATTAAATAAAGAAGAAAGTTTGTTGGCAATCAGTTGTTGTCTTCTCACTCTGACACACAGGGTGGATATGAACCTATCCACAACGAAAGAATCTTCCTTTCATCCTTTTTAATTAAGAGTAGCGCTGCTATACAGTGTCTGTCTAAGACTGTTGTAGACCAACAGTATCAATTGTACCCTAAGAAAATGTCAGAGCAGATAGCGACTACCCTTCCTTTTCCAATTTTCTGTTCTCTCCCATACTTCTTTTTCATTAGCAACTGAAATACTAGTAAAGAAAGCAGTAATTCTGTACCTGTCCCATTGCTACTTTCTGTCTTAAGGTCACCAGTGAAGAATACAGTGTAACTTCCTATAACAAACCCCTTGACCAAGCCTGTTACTTCATGTGGCATTTTCTTATGCTATTTTGAAAAGCACTACCACCAGAAAACAATAAAAGAGTAGCAGCTTTCTCACAGGTAAAACTTGCATAACATTGCTGAAATCTAACCTCAGAAAAAATTACAAGACTAACATTTGTCAAGCAGGAGCTAGATCTGTTCTGGCAAATTGAACACAACCTAGGCATGTGCTCAAGGTGCTGAAAGGTCATTCCTCATATGATTAAATTTTTGGAACAGCCTTTGGTATTCTTAAGAGTCACAACTACTCTTTCCCAAACAATTCCCAGATGGCATTTCTCAGGTAATTCTTCCAAAAAGCATCAGAGATGAAACTATGCCATTTTGGGCATACTTCTCTGGCATAGTCCCTGGGCATTATGCCACCAGGGTCACTCCTGCACTCTCTCATGTCAGATCACCAGCAATGTAGAAGGCATGGCATTGTGATATCAAAAAAAGTCCCATTTCTGACATGTCTTATCTTTCAAGACAACTTCATTCAGACAGTGAGGGCCAAGGTGTCTCACTCAGGAAAGAGGTATGTTTACTATCACCCAAAATGAGCTGGGGAAGATGTAAGAAGGATCTGACTCTGACTGAATCATCTCCACTACCTATGCTGAGCTTATGGTTGGAGACTACCACACAGCCACTGCTACATACAGGGGTAAATTTAAAAGTTAAAGCTACCTTACTCAGAGCATGAGACTGACAGAGTCATTAGTTCAGCATAATTGGAGCAGGTTTCCACCATACCTCTCACACTCCACAACCCAGTCAGAGGGACACTGAGGCTACAGTTCTGCATCCCTCTCTTCTTGTTTGACTGAAGAATTTTTAAATCTGAAGATCAGTGCAGAGGTGCTGAGATAAGCTCCCCTGCATGAGCATCTCAGCAGCCGTCTGGTATCTAGCCTGGCAGAAGCAACTATCTGTTGTTGCCCAGACATCCAATTGATCACTCTTGCCAGGTACAAGGTCCAGGAGGATACACACCCAGTCCTTCTCAAAGTTTTCTTTTTATATATTTATATATAATGTTTATATAAATAAAGCTTGTACATAATTCAGATATGCGTTACAATTTTGTAAAAAATAAGTCATTAAGACTATTGGCTGTTAAGATAAGAACTGTTTAAGAGTCTGTGTCTGGATGGCACCTGTAAGAAATATGGATGTTGAGAGCTTTGATTTTGCAAGTTTACATGACATGGGAAAGTATTTTGTAAAAATCCATCTCTAAAGTCTGGAGGGAGAAAATAGAGAGATGTCATGGAAAGACATAATAGATGTATAGAGAGAACAAGAACTGTGGAACACTGCTAAAAGTCAGACAGCGAGAGTTTAAAGTGCAGTGACTGAGGAAGAGAAGAGGGGCTGTGAGTACCTGCTAGAAGTAGACTGGCACTGTGTGGTACTGACAGGGGACTTAAAGACAAACAAAACCCAGAGATCTGAGTGAACAGGACTGTTTTGCAAGTGCTGTGGAAGTGACGATGGCCGGAGATAATGAGGATCTATACTGTGGCAGTTCCTGGACCATGAGGCATCATCAACACTGTTGGTGAATACAACTCCTCACTGTATGATCTGTTTATAGGTGTAAGTGACCTCCAAGATAACTCCGCCTGCTGTAGACTTGTCAATCCTAAACCTGTTGCCTACTGACCAATAAAGTCAATAATAACAAGGCTACAGAGATTGCAACCGCCTTCTCTGCAGTGATAGGCTTGTAGAATATAGTACTTTGGTGCTGGATGGCAGGTGCTGGGTTGTGTGGGAAGGGAAAGTGGGCTCCACCCATAGGTTCAGCACCTTGTGCATATCACAGTACAGTCCCCTTGTAACATGAAGCTTGGCCTCAACCTTCTTTCCAGGACCTACACCTAAGCTCTGTTTTCTGCCACTGACTGGAGCTGAAATGTCTGCATGCCATTAATACCCCCTTTCTCTATATAGTTCACAACCAGAACTAGGTACCTGACCTACATGGTGTGAAGACTATCAGCTCTTCTAGCTGCAGTTTGAAGGAAAAGAGTCCCCAGCATGGTCCTGAGAAGGTATCAAAAGATGTCTGCTGTAAGAAGCAGGGCTTAAGGTGCCTGAACATCCTGAAATCAGTTGGTAGCAGCTGCAAACAACATATAATGGCACTTTGTTATACTGAGACTGTAAATTTGAAGGCATAGGTCACAGGGCTTTTTCTTATATAGCTGAAGGCATATCAAAGTGATATACATTGGGAAGATGAAAGGGAGCAAGGCATGTATGATAGCCAAACATGTAGACGAGTAGGCAAAAAAACCTGTGGGACACATTCATTTCCATTTCCTTTGCTACCTAACCTGCTGTTGGCAGAAGGACACTCTCATAAGTTTACTAGTGTAGATGTGGCTATACCACGCCATCTGTCTTGTGTGATAGACTGTGTATTCTGGCATGCTTGGTTTACTAGTACAGTTATAGACAAATGTCCCAAGTACCTTATCCTCCTCTGCGGAAGGAACCCTAAGAAAAATTGAAAGATTAGCATTTTTGTATGAGTTGCCTCTCACCTGATATGGTCTCTGAAGAGATGGAGCGGTATAGGAAGAATGATGGACTTCAGATACCACCCCAATACACACAACTGACTGAATCAGGGCAGCCTTCTTAGGCTTTTTTAGTTCTTTTTAGATCCCTGCTATGTTAAAATGTGATCAAAATTACAATTCTGCACCCTTTGGAGTGCAGAATTCACCCAGCTTGAGGGAGAATATGCTCAGTGTCCTCTGATACACTTGAAAGAAAGAGAGAAAGGAAGAGAAAGAAAGAGAAAGGAGGGAGGGAGGGAGGGAGGGAGGGAGGGAGGGAGGGAGGGAGGGAGGGAGGGAGGAAGGGAGGAAGGGAGGAAGGGAGGAAGGAAGGAAGGAAGGAAGGAAGGAAGGAAGGAAGGAAGGAAGGAAGGAAGGAAGGAAGGAAGGAAGGAAGGAAGGAAGGAAGGAAGGAAGGAAGGAAGGAAGGAAGGAAGGAAGGAAGGAAGGAAGGAAGGAAGGAAGGAAGGAAGGAAGGAAGGAAGGAAGGAAGGAAGGAAGGAAGGAAGGAAGGAAGGAAGGAAGGGCATGAGCACATTGTGTGAGTTACAGAAGCAGCCGTGATATCACAGGCCTCAAGGGAGGAGTGGAACAGAGTCACGGTGGAAGAGAGCTGGTGGCACCCCTTAGGGTGTGGCCTTCTGCATCCACAATGTATGGTTACATGTAACAGGTCTGAACCACCCCATAAACTAGTACAGTGAACAATTTCACAAAATGCAACACGCAGATAGAGAGAAACCAGCTAAATAAAAACATTTTTTCTTTCTTTTCCATTCTACATTTATCTTATCTTAGTCTCACTTTTGATCATCCTTTTACTGCATTTCCTCTGCAGTGACAAATATCAGCAAACCAATCCAATTTTGCTGCAATCACATTTCCAAGTGTATCTCAGGGAGGTCAAATTATTTTGGTCATGTGTGTTGTTGAGTGCAACAGCCACCTTTATTCATGTAATACCACAGGGCAGATGGCCTTTTTCCAAATGACCCCATATATACTTGACAAATTATGGAGGCATTCCTCACATGCCACAAAAAGTACGGACTCAGCATAATGAGTACAACTTTGCATCTTAGTTTTCACAGTAAAAGGGTTTACCCTGCTCTCTTATAGGTTTTCATCTGTTTTCTATAATCCAAAATTTATGCTGCTACCCAGAACATTTGTGTTTTAATTAGGACAAAAATTGTTGCTGGAATGATATCTTATCAGT
The DNA here is from genome assembly GCF_963921805.1 of Phalacrocorax carbo. Lineage (NCBI taxonomy): Eukaryota > Metazoa > Chordata > Aves > Suliformes > Phalacrocoracidae > Phalacrocorax > Phalacrocorax carbo. The sequence continues at coordinate 137,017,236 of NC_087514.1, forward strand.
ATTGTTATTTATACAGTGCTCTGTACTTATCCAGGGCAAAAGACAGGTAGCAAACCAAGAAGAAAAAGCAGCCTATAAAAATATTCATCAACAGAAAATTATCTATGGCCTTACAGAAGGCAAAGATGGAATAGAAGGTCAATGAAGTGATAATTTATACCAATGAAACATAAACCTCACTGAGATTAAAAAAGTATAAAGTTTCTGTAAATGATATCTAATGCTTACAAGCATGTCAAATGCTTCTCCTCATATAAAATGAAATAGTCCTATCACTGTCTGCAGCAGTATGTAGTCTAGCTATTTCCAGTAATAGGAATTGTGCTACCAAAAGCAAGTGTTGAATGAGACATGAAAAATGCGCCATGGTTCTTGGCTTGCATAGAGCTGAATGGCAACGTATTTGGCTGTGATTCCTATGCAGTATGCCAGATTTTAGACTATAGTATTGTTATGCACTCCCTAGAACAGATTCAAAACTGATTTGAAGGAAAAGGAATTATACAGATGTGCAACAGCTTGATGTCATATGACAACATATGGCAGCCCAGCGTAATGATCTTTATAATTGTTCTGCTACTGGCCTTCTCTTTCTGAACGGAGTTTCACAGAAGCAACAAGAGCACATTAGTGGGGGACAAATTGTTTTTCCAAATAAAAAACTGAAGTTGGAAACCAACCAAAAAGGTTTACTAAATCTTCTTGGATTCACTGATTTACTAACTAAATGGTTTCTAAAGGAATCTTTCTAAAATATTTGCACTGAAATGTGTTTCAATTTATATTTATGGAAAATTTAAGAAAACCATCAAAACTCAAAACTACAATGAACTAAAAGAAAAAATTATTTTCCAGTCTAAGTAAAAGAAAACATGTTTTCTAGACCTATTTTCTCTAGTTACTCTCTTAGCCATTATCTTTATGACTTCAATTTTCCCCTGCAATGCTTATTTCTCTCTGCTGACTAAATAAAAAGTTCAGATATTTTACCTCTATTTGGTGAAAGGAATTTCTCTATTTTTACTTACAAATAGAGATAAAGTACAAGAAAAGGATACAAAAGCACTAGTAAATATAAGTAGTCTTTTCTTGATATAAAAATCATTAGAGAGGTTTTAGCTTTTTTCTGTTTAAGGGCCCAAGAAAAAATCTCAGTAGAGCTCTGCACCCTCGTGTAGCAAATATAAACCTCCCGACAATAAACTATTCCTTAGTAACTTTTTACAGAACTCTTGTCTGGAGGTATCTACTGACCACAGGCAAAAAACTGTTGCATTAGAAAAAAGGAAAAGTTATATAAAAACAGTGTTGCATTGAAATACACAATCCAGTTCAAAAAGCACAGTTTGGAATGTGATAAGCTCAAAGTATTGAGCTAGAATAGGGATAAGCTTTTAAAGTCTGATTATATTGTGAATTTGCTCCCATATGTGCATAAAAGACAAGTGAATAACTGAATCGTAGAGGCAATGTGCTACTAAAAATAAATAGCATGTCAGAATGTAAGTTTAGTCACTCAGTAATATTTGAAATACAAACATGGGACTATGGAAAGCTGACCATGTTCAATAAACCAAACATAAAAACTGCCACTGCTTCAATGGTGCTGCATCAAATCCACAGTCTCATGCAAAGTGTAAATAAAATTAATGTAAAAAGAAAACAATGAAGAGAGAACCCTTCATGTGGCATTTAAAGAGCATCCTGTTCTGCATCCATTGTTTGCAGTAAATACAGAGAGATATTCTGATAGCCTCCAACATGTTGAATGGGACCTATAGATCTGCCAAATGACCCTCACGCATTACTGTGTTACTCACTGTGAACGCACACCATAATCTTGGTCCCTAGACTCAGAGGGAAGGCAGGAAGGTTCTTTGAGAATATAGTAATATGAGTAACACCAGCATCTCTGCCTGTATCTACTTATTTCCCAAAACACAGTGCCAAAGCAGGAATTTCTATACAGCTTGATAAAGTCTGATAAAATCTGAGCTGGTTGCAAACGACCAGAGAATGCTATGAAGAAACCAACACTGATTGCTGCTCCGAAGCATCATGTGAAGTCAAAGAACAGGAAAAAAAACTTATGAAGAACACCTATATTATCAATCTTTTCCCTTAGTGCACTTTAACACACCTAGAATCCTCTGCAGATTTTAAATTCCTGTGTCAGACAAGCAAATCAGAGGCCTACAGTTAAATAGCATGAATTGTCTCCCTCCTCACCTATTATAAATACCATGGATTCAGTTTTTTCTAGCTAAGATTATCTAACATTTACCAAATGGCAAAAACTATGATAAATATACAGCATATATCTTTACATACTATATATATTAAATATCCTAACTCGCAACATTTAAACATCACATAGCAGAAATAAAAGTGCAATTATTCTGACCTGGACCTCAACTGCATGAGTCCATGGATGAGTTCAGAGTACAAGTGTTTATTCTGTCAGATGTCAGCTCCATGCATATAGCCACATTAATGTGTCACTGAGCATAAACTAACATATACTACATTTTGGGGGGGGCTGTATTATCTCAGGAGCTGCTCCACAGTAACATGGCCTGCAGATCAAAGCTTGACTTTGTCCAGCCCAGTTTCAAGTCTAAATAAAGGGAAAAAAAAGACTGTTAATACTTGTCAATGCGCACATCTTCTCTGGCTCTTATGATAAGAAATATTATCCTTTAACAGCTAAAAAACAAAAAAAAAACCAAACAAAAATTGATTTCTAATTGCTGTCATTGCTCATATCTGTAAAATGTCGCTGAGGATGAATAACCCTGGTAGTGTTTTTATACTAACCTCTCCAAGGAAATTATTTTTTTTAATAGTGTTTGTATCTATATATTTTCTCCAGAAACATTGCTAGTTTTAATTAATAATAATGAAAAAGGATTAGGATAAAATCCTTGCCTGAAGGTGAAAGCAATTTAAAGTTAATGGCCTTTTAAAAATTATTGGTGATTTTCTTACAAGACCCAGAGGAAATATATTTCAATAACATCTGTGGTTGAGCTATTTGGGTTTTGGTATTTTTGTCAGCATATTGTTTATGTTTCTTCAGAACATCAAAGTAATTTACAGCTGCTTCCGTATCTCCATATTTGTGTGTGCACATGCACTGTGATTTTATGTAAGTAATTTTGTACATGTTTCTTACAGCTTTAAAAAACTGTATTCAATATTCTTACAGTTACAATTTTTCAGCCAAACGGAACTCACGGATGAGACAAGGACAAACAAGCTATGGTTACTGAGGGCTACCTTCTTCAAATGTAATTTTAATTACCGATGACTTACTAATATCACACATCTCCATATCTTTAAGTGTCAGCTCTGCTCTGTACCCTCAGTGGTGTGGCTGCTGTGGATTGTGGCCTTTCTTCAAAGCTTTATAACCAAAGTGGGGCTAAAGGGCACTTCGCTGAGAAGAACACGTAATGGTATATGTGTACATTTGCTCAAAATTAGGCGTTATCTTGATTTCAGGGCATCTTATAAACTGATCCTGGCCATAAAGAGAATTACGTACAACTCACAGTAACACCCATAAAAGAAAAAAAAACTTTAACAATGGTCAAGCACTTGGAAAAGAAGAAACAGGAGCATTAAGGTCAACTGAATCTTTCTTCTCAGTGCCTGGATCTGAGGTGGGAAATGGCTAGCAAAGGTGAAAGGTATTTGATTTAGTACCTTGCACCAGACCATTCACAGCAAACAGAAATACCATTTCAATGGAAAATCTTGCTCAGGTCCACCTACATGTGTGGTTGTATGTACCCTTTCTTTTGTATACGCTGTGTGTAGAGTCTGCAGGATGGTTGTAGACTTCAGCTCCAGAGGACAGGATATGGCTGCAAAGTAAATCTTTACTGACCGTACTTGATTTTTCAGGGCAAGGACAGCCAAAAACAAACCTCCTGAACCTGACAATCCTTGAGTGAGATATCAAGTCCTTACCAGAAAGCATGGATTTTCCCTAGCTTCTCAGTGAAATTGTTGTGGTTTTACATATTTTTTAACACAGGAAAAAATGTATTCCTTCATTCCATTTGCTGTCTCATGTCAACAAAGGACTATGTAAAATGAAGCATTTCAGACAATATCTTCCTGTAGCAAATGTGATCTATGGGAAACTTTAATCCACATGGGTACTTTTTGGTAACATTAGAAGCAGCAGAAAATAACGTATTCTAACAGCAAAATGTCAAGTAAACTAAAGGATAAGCAAAGAGACAGCTCAATCTATATTTGCAATCATTCAAAGAAAAAGGGACTCCCACACAATTATGTATAATGGAGTCCATTAGAAGAGCGTTTAGAGAACAACTTATCAAATTAAGCTTGGATGTGGGAGACCAGGGTAATTGCAATGGTAATAATGTATATAAATGACACTTCACAAGGTCAGAAAAAACAACCTTCCTTTTGGTGGAAGTCAATTTACTGTACTGGTAAAGTTTCAACTCTGTAGTTCTAAGTTTAATGGAATGAGTATGCTGCTTGCTAGCAAATGAGAAAAGTTACTTGACTTTTCCTGACCATATGACATAGGAGAAGGAGTCATCAATCTTCTTCACAAAGAGCCTCATTCCAACCTTTTTCAGAAGACAACAGCCACACAAAACGGCTTACATACCACTAGGAGCCCCAGCGAGGGGAACTGTGGGCATAGTTCACGGAGATCCTGTGGATCCCTCTGCCTTGTTGAAAAAGAAGCTGGTGTGCAGCTGACTCCTCACTGCTTTGTACTGCACCAGCCCCTCTGACTTGCCTCTCCTGTTCTGAGAAACATGGGTATCACAAGAACATTTTTGCCAGTCCTTTAACCTGACTTGGAAGAAATAACTGAACAGTTCAGACACATCTGGCTCAGGAGTCATTGGCTGGACTGTTGGACTCTCTCTTTTTGACTGCAGGGATAACTTGTGTTCTGCTGTGAAACTTGCAATAAGAAATTATGTGGGGATCAAATTCTGAAGTCCTAATTTTAATAAAATGCATGCAAAGAGAACTTGTGGATTCTTTCTATTATTTACAGTGCTAAATTTTGTATTCTGAGAGTATAAGCTTCAAATAATAAAGGAAAAAAATATCTTCTAAAATATATAAATACAAAATGACTGTAACTTAAACCATTTCAGACACATTCCAGGATCTCCAGAGTAAATTCAGCTGTGCAGGTAGGATAAAGTAGATGCTTATTCTCAAACATGATATAGACCTCTAAGGCAAGACAGTCCTCCTAGATGGAAATATAATCTTGAAGCACTTAGTTGCATCATTTAATGTGGGGCTGCTTTATAATGTTGTTGATTTGTACAAGCTTTAAAACCACTTCAGAGAGCAATCAGGTCCTTTTCCTGCCTTTCTAGCCTTTGCCTCTCTTGCTGTACTCTTTCCACAATGCATCAAGACAGCCATTCTCCTTATTCTTTTCCTTCTTTTAAAGAATTTGTGATCTTTATGAAATGCACACACCCCTCAAATTTTTACAATTCTTTTATCATTATGATAGCAGAAAAGCAATTCCCACTTCAAATCTTAAGTCAATAGTTAATGACCAGAATCAACACCACAGACTAAGAGTACAAGATTTAGAGACCTCATCCCTCCAGGAAATGAATCAGCATGATTTTTTTACTGAATCTCTATTATGTTCTTGCGGTACCTAAAATCAAAAGAGAAAAGCAGCAGGGAACCTTTATTGATGTGTGTGTGTACATACAAATATATTCACATATAATATTGCATAAGGCAAAAGTGAAGGGTTTTACTTTTAATGTCTCAGAGCATTGATTATTCTAGCATGCTGAATAATCTGAGTGAATTTGCTTTTTAGTTCCACTCTGGGATTTGGAGGAAGGTAAGATATTAATATCTTATATAGTTCAAGTCTAACACTGATTAAGTAGGACAACTGACCTCTCTCCCCACTTCGTTTCCCCCTGCACTTGAAAATTACCAAGTCTCTGTTGCTCCCTCACAGGTTGTAGACAGGGCCGGCCATTAAAGAGACAGTGACATCTTATACAGTTCATCCTCTGACATTAAGAGTGTGAAAATTCTTAACTAAGTAATTTCAAACAGAGGAAATCGACTACGTTGTAAATCTGGGGGATTTATGTTAATCATTGCCTTGAAAGAATTCTCATTAGAGTACATCTGACAAAGGTGTCAGAGGCTTCTAATAAAATCATACTTTGGCTATAAATCTAACCATACAGCCATAGGCCAGCTTTTCCTATTCACTGGTGATACACCTAGAATAAAGTTACAAAAGAATCTGAGAAGAAACAGAGATGCCATCATAATACCGTAACCTCAGTACTGTAGGTCCCTTAAATTTAAAGCACACTTTTAAGAAAAAAAACTTCGGTTCTTTGATATCAGAAACTACTCCAGAGCAAAGGAGACAAATCACAGAATCCCAGGTTGGAAGCGACCTCAGGGATCATCTAGTCCAACCTTTCTAGGAAGAGCAGAGTCTAGAAGAGATGGCCCAGCACCCTGTCCAGCCAACTCCTGAAAGTGTCCAAGGTGGCCAAGTCAACCACTTCCCTGGGGAGATTATTCCAATGGTTGACTGTTCTCACTGTGAAAAAATTTCCTCTGGTGTCCAATCAGAATCTCCCCAAGAGCAATTTGTGTCCATTCCCCCTTGTCCTCTCCATGTGACTCTGTGTAAAAAGGAAGTCTCCATCTTCTTTGTAGCTACCCCTTACGTACTGGCACATGGTGATGAGATCCCCTCTGAGACTCCTTTTCTCAAGGCTGAACAAACGCAGCTCTCCCAGCCTATCCTCATATGGCAGGCTTCCCAGTCCTTTGACCATCTTTGTGGCCCTTCTCTGGACCCCTTCCAGCCTGTCCACATCCTTTTTGTATAGCGGGGACCAGAACTGTACACAGTACTCCAGGTGTGGCCTGACAAGTGCTGAGTAGAGTGGGATAATGACTTCTTTATCTCTGCTGGTGATGCCATTTTTGATGAAACTCAGCATCCTATTGGCTTTCTTTTGGCCGCAGCAGCACACTGTTCGCTCATGTTGAGCTTTCTGTCCACCAGGACCCCCAGGTCCCTTTCCACAGAGCTGCTCTCCAGCCAGCTGGATACCAGTCTGTACTGACTCCTGGATTATGTTTTCCCAGGTTGCAAGACCTCACACTTTTCCTTATTGAACTTCATAAGGTTCTTGCTGGCCCACTCCTCCAGCCTATCCAGATCTCACTGCAGAGCAGCTCTCCCTTCTGGAGTGTCTACTTCCCCACTCAACTTGGTGTCATCAGCAAACTTCATCAGGCTACGCTTGATGCTGGTATCCAGATCACTTATAAAGATGTTGAATAATATTGGGCCCAATATCGATCCCTGGGGGACTCCACTAGTGACAGGTTGCCAGTTTGAGAAAGCTATTTACCATCACCCTTTGGGTGCGGCCTGTCAGCCAGTTCCCCACACGCTGCACAGACCACTTGCCTAGGCCATAACGCATCAATTTCTCCAGGAGGAGGCTGCGGGGGACCGTATCAAAGGCCTTGGAGAAGTCTAGGTAGACAATGTCCACCGCCTGCCTCATGTCAACCAGGCAAGTCACTTTGTCGTAGAAGGCCGCCAGGTTTGTCAAGCACAATCTGCCCTTAGTGAAGCCATGTTGGCTTTTCCCAATCATGTGCTTCATTTGACTTGTGATGGCCGTCAGGAGCATTCGTTCCATAAATGTGTAGAAACGATGGAAAACATTACAGAATGACTTCACAAATTGATGAAGTTCTGTGTTTAGAATAAATGGCAAATTTTGCCTAGCCTAATTTGAAAATCATCAAAGTGGGGAGTTTTTCATTAGGTGTCTGCTGTGAAATATATTTGAAACTGCCATACATAACTGAGCCAAAAGCCAACCATCTTTTGCAAGTACGATACTGGTGAACAAGATTACTGAGCAAGAGGGTGCTGAGAATTTTCCTTTTCTGGATAGATAAAACTTTTAGATCTTGTAACACACTTTTTTTCTTGTGCAAAGGCAAAACCATCTTAAATTCAGGAAGGATCATTATCACTGGAAAGGTACATTTCCAATGCAACCAGTGCAAAGCAAGAGTTCTGTATCATCAACTTGCTACACATATAAAATGTGAAGGAGGAACAATGTTAGAGTTATGATTTAATTGAAAGGAGGAGTTAAAACGTGACGTCTTCTTTTTCCATCGTTGCTACATAGCCTAATCCCTGATACTATCAGAAGTGGAAACGCAAGGAAGAGTCCAAGAACAGTGTAAACATTTTGCAACACTTCCCTGAATATTATAACAGTCTCCAAAATTTGAATTTCAGTCTCCTGAAACCACATGCAGATTCCTCACAGGTAGTAACTTCCAATAGATTTCCTTCTTGTAATGCTACCCAACACCTCTCTGAACCAGTGTAACTACCACATAACCAAACTGTGTGAATAATCAGATTCCTGGATCAAAACACAATCTAAATTGACTATAAATACATCACATGTTAATGATGGAAAATATCACCTAATTTCTAAAAATCTGATCTTTCATTTATCCATTTCTCTGTAGCTCTTAAAATGTGTTCTGAGGTTAAATTAATTTACATTTCTTAATAATTTGGTCCCTGAAAACAGAAGGTGCTATAAAAGAAAAGACTTTCTCCCTAATTGTTTGAGGATAAGGAAAAAGAACGCTACAAATTTGTCCCTACATCTTAAATTGGGAAAAAAAGACTTTCTAAAGTATTGGGATAATATAAAATAGTATTTATTTAGTAACATGCTAAAACACATGAAGACCTGAACGTATTCTATAAGCCAGTGTGTAGGGCAACTTTCTTTTGAATTTGCCCATAAGGAAATTCAAAGAATGAAAAACAAATCCCCACCTTTCCATACTGATATTTGAGTAATTTGTTTTGTCTGTGATCCACAGCAGCATGGAAAGCCATTTGTGAGATCTGGTCTTCTTTCAGGTTCTGAGAATTAAAATAAATGATTAGTAGTTTCCTCCTAGAAAAAAAAAATGTTGCACTCTATAAATTTTTTTGGTTTAGTTAGTCATTTCTACCTATCATTACAGAGTACTAAAATATGTTTATATTTTGTAAAAAATGTTTTATTAATTTATTACTATTACAAGATTTTTTAAACTGCACTTCAATGAAAGACTGAAGTACCTACCCCATTTCAGTTTTTACCAATTCAGTAGCTAACTCACACTCTAATGTACAAGATTGAGATGCACTTAATTATTTTTTTAGCAAGTAGCCTAAGACATTTTCATTAGCATGTAGAGACATTATGCATTAGCTAATGATAAAGATAGAAACCTTAAATTAAATCCAGATAGGTGATAAAATAAATCTTATTTTGTAAAGCTGTTATTCAAAGGCTTACTATTTTTCTGTGATAAGGTGAAGGCATTTTTTGTGCATAATTCATAACAGAGATCAATTGCATTAATTTATCTGCTCAGTGACGTAAAAATCTACATGTTTCTCCATTTTGATCTTTAATTTTCTGCTTTTCTTATATTTAAATATTTAATAGGTTAACTGAATTTTAAAACCAGTCTGAAGTGTGAAAAATCAATTTTTTTCTTTGAAGTTTATCCTCCATGTCCCCTCCACTGACAGAACTAAAAAAATCATAAGAGATTTATTATGATTTTTTTGAAACCTTTGCTCAGAGCTTGGACATAATATTTTTCATAGACCTGAGAAGAAAAGGTGCCAGAGAAAATAATTCTTAAAATAAAACAAAGACAAATGGTTTTAAAAAGTGCACTCACACACACAGTGATCTCAAAGTGAAAGTAGAGTGGATTTATGTATTTTTAAGTTTTGACTCATTGCAAATTACAGTCAAAACAAACAAACAAAAAGCTTAGTTCTTGTTATAAGCCAATAATAATGACTTGTTTTTTAAGACATGAAGGACATCGCCTATGTATTAATGTTCTTTCTAACAGTAAGGTTATTGGAAAGATACACGAATGAGTACATTTTAAAAATCTGTTTTCTTTCACTCACAGAATTTAAGGTTTGCTACATAATTAATTTGTTGTGAAGTGATTCAACACAAACCTGTTCTGGTTATCAGATAGAAGTACATGAAAACAAGAAATACTACAGTGAGATGTGGATGTTATCATCATTAATGCTATCTTTTAATAGTGGTACCTAACAATTTGTGCAGATTGATGTCATTATGCAGGAGAGCCAGATTTGATTCTGATCTCTCATTCTTTTACTAGAATCAACCTGAACATGTCAGGTCTTAAACAACTGAAGCATTGGCTTAATTTCAAGTGCATGGCTAATTCCATTAAATCAAGAGGCTCATTTACATGCCTGCTATTACAAACGTACCATGGAATCATGACAAACTGGTAAAGGTATCAGCAAAAAATATATATATCTTAATCCATTGTTTTATAAGGGCCTATGAAAGATTTAAGGAGGCAATGGACAAAACTTTTACCCCCTGAATCTTCCCCTCCTCCCTGCCCTAATTTCTGATGAAACACAGAACCAATGAGATTAAGATTTTGGTCCTTACTTTAGGGGACTGGTGCTAATTAAAAAGTCTTTCCAGGGCAAATACAAAAGGGACCAATTATATGATATGATATATGACTATAATGGAAGTTGCAAAATTACAGTGTCCTAGAAATTATTTTAATATCATTTTCAAAGGACTGTGTAAGAGTGTAAGAGTGGGGAAATTTTACTATATGTAGAAGACTAACTTATATTTTTCTGAATTAATTCAGGGCAAAGATTCTTGTACAACATTTTCCACCCTTTGACTATTTCCTTGAATAGAGTCTTAAATGTCAATAGAGAAGACTTGTTCGATTATGAAGTCCTGAAGCATATAAACTACACACAACCAGACTGAAATAATACCTTGCAAAGAGCATATAGAAGATGCTGCCATGGGTTTATGTCTGTCCATGGAGCCAATATGTTAATACTCTGTGGTAACCACACAAAGTAGGACAGGTAATAAAATCAGGTACCATCGCTGGCTGAACTACAAAATGGCATTTTATTGTTAACATGGAAGGATGGTTTTAAATTCCTCTGTGCTCGCTCAGAAACAACATTGAAAACCTATTTCAACATGTAATAAATATCCAACCTCATGAACTCTTCAAGATGTCTTTAATTCTCAGTGCTCCATAAATAAAGTCTAGAGAGGGAATGGAGGGAGGTATTTTACATTGCATTACAGTACATGAAGTGATAGGGTGAGCAAAAATTTAATATTGCAGTTCACTCTCTTTTTTACAAGTCATATAACACTTATTTGCAAATGAGTTATCTAAATTCAAGTTTAAATGTCTTTTAGAAAACACCAAATGAGACACAAATGTCTGAGGTCACGGGTTGAATTTTTTTGCATTCAGAATTTCTTTTTCGTCTCTCATATACTTTGTGATTCTCCTATTTGTTACAGCAATGGACAAAAAGTCTCACACTTAATCCTCTTGTGGATGACAATGTTTCTGAAGAATGCGATTTCAACCAACCAGCTTTGCAAATCTCATCTTTGGAAATGCCAGCATTGAGTCCAGAAATTTTAAATGTGTCCACAGACTTTAGCAATATGTTGAACACTCCTTTTACTTTGGTTCATCAAAGAAACTGAGAAGGAATCAGGCTATCTTGGAAATCTTGGTCCTGCCTCTGACCAAAGCTATAAGAACTGACAAGTCACTCCTAGGATTCTACCTTACTCACATTTTGTTGTACTTTCCGCTTAAACCAAAATTTGTTTAGTACTGGCAGTCTCTTAGAACATGAAACACAGCAATGATTCTGACAAAACTTTTCAGAATTAAAAGCAATCTAAAGCTAGGGCTGGGAGGAGTTGTAGCACTGTCCAACCTTATATTTCTTCAGTTATCTTGAATTCTCATCAGGCCATTCAACCATGTTTTGTGTTACTGGGGTGTGGTGAAAAAATAGATACAAGGATCTTTTTCTAACTTGTTAGGAGACTTACTTGCATGCTCCTTGTGTCATAAACTTCAGAAGTTTATTATCCTGTTTTTTTCTAGTTCATGCTTCCCTGGTACCAAACCATGATGTTGCAAAGTAAACTGCATCTCTTTCCATCAAAATAATTTTCATCAATGCCTATTTATTGGTCAACCTGTGATTTTCTTTTTCCTTTTAGTTCTCATGACAGTGTCTGGCTCCAACAGTTCTATTTGTTTCACAAAATAATGGGTGATGATTGGAAGACAGCATGGTAACTGTACAGTAATGAAACAAAAAAAATCACATCTAGTAAATGTGATTTAAGATACTCCCCCAGAAACCTAAGAAGAATCCTTCTGTCCGGGTTTGGAGAGACAGAAAAAAAATACTGTTTATGGTAAAGGGGGTTTGGTAAAGGTTAAGTGAAGTAAATGCTACAGCTTGTGCTTGATAATAAACAGCAGAGATCCCTAGCATATTCACAAACTCTTCCAAGGCTTGTTGGAAACATTTGCCTTGCAGGTGCATTTTTTACAGTCTGAACTGCTCAAAATACAGCCTCTATTTCCCAGGGTATTCTAAAAATATTGTATTTGTTGACATTACAAAGTGGGGGGGAGAAGAAAATACATAGACATAGAGTTTAAAAGTGATGAAAATTGTTATCTGCACCATGAGAATTTTGTGTCAGATCCACTTAGGATTATTACATATTTTTTCCCAACAGTTTAATGCACAGATGAGAATGCAAATGACTTTTCAGCAGGTACCTGTAAGTGCTATTGTGACTATCCTGCCACTTTGGAAAATGAGAAAAGAGCAAGGAAATTTTCAGACGGTTGTTTGTTTGTTGGTGTTGGGTTTTTTTAATATAGATGTCAATGTACAGTTACAAAAGAAAAGCAAAGGAATAAACCTCAGTAAGAGGTTTGAGTAAGCACATGAAAATATGGATGCTTAGCTGACCCTCACCTAAATCTACAAAGATGACTGGAACCTGATGGAAATGAGGCAAAGCCAGACAGCTCAGGAAATTCTAAAACTAGAACTATCTGCTACTTACTAAGAGTGAGAACAGGGCATTTATGAATTAAATAATTTTTGCAGGCGTATCACTGGAAGGTACTTCTTTCCAAAGGAGCTAGAGAAGCTAGGAGGCTAACTCCCATCTTTTGAATAGGAATAGGCTTCTCATGTTCCTTTGTCCCATTTGTTTTTGCTGGAAACATGGCTTAATTCTAAAAAATTATACAAAAGCAGGAAATTATTAATGAAATATTCCAGTGTTGCACTAGGCAAATCTGAGACTGCTGAAGCTTCCTGTCAGAAAGCAGGGAAACCCCAGCCTTGAGTAAGTGTTTACGTTCATTTAAGATAAAGAAAAGTCAAGCTTCTTTTTCCGCACTGCTTGAGTCAGGCTGGGAGTTCAATACCAGCTCCTAACATCCAACTCCTTATGTTTTCCTCATTGCTTCTGGGTTGCTCTCAGGCAAATCTTTATCTCCATTTGACCAGAAATTGTATTTTTAATATGAGACAACTTTTCTGGCAGTTGCTGAAACCAGCACATTTGAATGCAAATTCAAGTTATAAAATGGAACCAATTTTTGGCAAAAATATTCACAATGCAATGTGATGGGCATAGGACCAGATGCAAGGGACATAACATGTCTTCTGTTTCACAGAAGCTACCAGTTCTTTCATTTTTCTCCTCTGTAACACAACACTTCTGCCATCTGCTCCAGTCATTAGTGCAAAGACAGCACCAACACAATTACTGTGTTCTCTCTAACCTTTTAAAATAAGCTGTAATCACATAGAAAACGTGAAAAGCCGTCACCCTGTATTCTCTTACAGACATTTGATCTAAACATTGAACAGGACACAGTTCATGCATTATCAGAAGTCCTCTTCTCCATGGATCCCTCTCTCAGGCATAACTTGCCTGTTTGACATCAGATTCCCTGCCCCGTGTCTGGTAGCTAAGGCTCATTGCAACACTTATGCTATCCTCTTCCTATCCCATCTGGTTCCCCTCGCCTCCCTTCCTTCTCCCATTCTTCATCTATCCACTGCTCTGGCTGGCAGCTCTATGACACTACATCATACCACCAGGCTTCTCCTACCTTTTGCTTGTGCCAAGCAGACAGGAATCTGGCTACTTTTGCATGCTCGAACTACTCTTCCTCTTCTGTCTGGCTTTTGTACAATATGATTTCCCTCCACCTTCTTCCTCGGTGTATTTATCTAATCTGGTATTTTTGAGTCACAGGAGTGACTGAACTGCAAGAGAAGACCATACCATTGACGTCTGGCCAAATCCTAAACACTAACATGCTCAAAACCTGTAACTTTAGTCAATAATACAAGAGATTTCCATGGTTCTTGAGAGTTCTGAATTGTTTGTACATATTAGGTGTTTTCACAGACAAAGTTGAAAGGATCTTGGGAATTCCTGGTAATTTTTGCAGTGCCACATACTCTGAACATATAGAAAAGCAAGATGGCAAGTTTGAACTCAAGTGGTTGATAAGGAGATCTTATTCAAATAACATTGTACAGAAAACTCTGTGAATGTGTTTGCCATAAAAGCAAATACAGAATAAAGAATCTAAGGACAGTTATTCACTTCACAGAGACCCCTACAGAAGAACAGCAATTTTTAATCTTCTGCTTTTCTTTGCAGAAGGAAACCACATTGCAATAAAAAAGCTAGTTAGACGTACAGAGGAAAAGCAGCAGATTGTTCTTCAGAGCCTGCCTGCTAAGAAAGAATGGATTTTCTCCAAGGACTTTATTCTAAGCCAACATGAGATGAAAAGCCAATACATCTTAAGTAAACTATACTTTTACTAATTTTACGATAAATTTTCTCTTGTGCTAAAGAAATAATATGATTCCAAAGTGTTAATCACCAAAAAGAATCAGTCTATTTTTTATCGAAAGATTAAAGAGGAGATTATTAATATTTTTTAGGATAGTTGGTATTACTTTGGAATTTGTTTTCTTTATCAAATCTATTGCAGTGTGAAGAAGAATGTGATTTTGTTTTAAAGGTATACCTGCTACAATACTTATCCAGGTGTTATAATATTACAGTATGATAACATCCTTCTCTTCTGTCTTAAATGTTTCAGCTTTTCATCATAAAAAGTCCTTTAAAAGTAATCTGCAAAGTATTCTAATTGGCTTATTGTCAACTCTCTCTCTTCATTGGCTCTGCTTCCTTATCATCCTTCAAACACACACACTCTTTTTCAGGAGTTAGCCCCCTTCATCTATTCTAGGGATGTGATTCTAAAACTCCACCAGTTTCCATTTTGACTGTCACTGATGACAGTTTCAACTGCTTGCTTCTTTGCTTCCTCCAGAATTATCTCTAGTCTTGCATGCAATCTGTACATGCAAAAACCCCAAACAAATAAAAAACCACACCATACAATTTAGATCTATGAAGCCTCAAACTCCTCTAAACCCACCCCTTCCTAGGCAGATAGAAAAAACTTTTAGATATTAGAAAAAATTTTTAGATGTTAAAAAACTTAACTGTTTGATGATGACTAGACAACAAAGAACTTAAATTGTTGCCTTGAATGCTAACACATGCACTCTTTGCTTGTGATGTGTTGTTGAAACTTCAGATTCTGCAACAGATACTGTTTATGATATCACGCCTGTTATTCATCACACCTGAAGCCTTTGCTGTTAAAATACGGCTGTCATTACATTTTCTACCTACAGTTGTGTCTTTCATTGGTTCTTCTTATTGTTTATGAGAATAAGATCAGCGTGACAAAGCTGACCGTCCACCAAATTTCCTCACTTCTTTCCAAGAATACAAGTGTGATTTTAAAATCCATGGATCAAAAATTAAGCTGGCAGGGAAATAAAAGAATTTCAGATTATGCAAGAATTGAAGGCATATTGTGATACAATGTTTAATGGCAGCATCACAAAAACTTTTTTTCTGTGTGCTGTTCAAATCCTTCTGTTCTCCCAGAGCCTCATATGATGGCTCTCAATGAGAATCCAACAGCACTGGTATAATAGGGATGTTATCCAAAGATCTGGTCCCATCTATTTTGGAATATAAAAAATATTACACAAAATCAGGAAGTGTAAAAATGATGTATTCTTGTCTGAATTCCTCTTTGGATATAATTTCTCCTCAATCCTAGAACATTCGATATTATTGTTTAAGGCACATTTTTAACATGATAATTTGACTTTCAAACACACATTCTGGGTGAAACCCTGAGAACTCTGTACTTTGCTAGCTACGTATCACATTAAAGGCTGGTTACAAGAAGGAGAAAGTTAGGCACAATATGGTCAAGACTAAATAAAAACTTAAGCACAAGGAAGTAAGATATTCTGATTACAACAAGCTGTTCTCATTTTGCCCGGAAGACTGTTATGGAAATACTGGTGTAAAAGTTCTTGTGTTTTTGGTGTCTCATTCAGGACAATTTGATGTAATTTGTAGAAATCCAAATAGTTAAGATGTTAGATGTATTTCTACCCTCAGCAATTTCTCTCACCAGTTTAATGGTCTGCATCCTACATGGAGCTAAGCCATCATATTTCAAACATGCAGGAATTGCTGCAATAGCTATGCAGGGTATTATTCATTAGGGTACTCCTGAATATTATGTAAACAGAGATGAAATTCCCTGCCTGAGGTAACAGCAAATTCCTTGTTGTTTTCAGAAAGTCAAACAAACATTTCTGAGGTACAACTTGTGCTTATATTACAAAGAGACAAATTCATGAAGATTTCTCCTGAGCTGAGCCATCATTCTCATAATCCTCTCCCCTCTGGTTACACTGAAAGTAGACATACGTTTTGACAAGATTTAGTTGGTTCTTATGTTGTGATGAGAGTTGCCAGATTCAGTCTGGAAGGTGGATGGAGTCAAAATGTATTTGGATTTCTATTTCTCTAAATGTTTAACCTCTTCCTGGCCAAAATTTTTTGCAGGTATAATTTGGGAATTTGGATCATTTGGCAGAGATTTCAACGTATCTTTGTAGCTACAACAGGGACATCAAATGTTCAGGAATTCTTTACATATGACTAGTAAGAAAGCAAAAATCAGCTTCACAGCTCATGCACTTAGCTCTGCAGTAGACATCTTAAAGAAAAGCAGCTGGCTTTGCAATGGGGAACAGTATGGTATTGCTGTGAATAATTCTGGTTTCTAGATCAAAGTTTAAAACAGACACCTGACACAGAAGAAGGAGGGAAAAAATGTTCCTTTTTACGGAGTAAAGTATAACAACCAAACCATCCAAAAAAAGAGAGACCCTTTCCCGAAGTAAATAGTAGTTTTGAGATTATAGGGATTATGAATTTTGGCTACCCTTGACAAATCCCAGGGCAAATATCTCCTTGGTAGTTAGCAACTCCTACAAAGTGACAGCTATTCACTGAGCCTGAAGAGCAGAGAGGCCAATCTACAGATTAATGTGTTCTGGACTCATTGAAATTACCAAGAATCCTCAGTAATTCCAGCCTTTCCTGGATGCTACCACCGATGGACTTCTCAGTAGACCAACAGGAGCTAGTTCTCCAGAGACCATAGGCAAATAGCTAAGGTTCACCCTGGCAAAATTCCCAGGCATTTAAAGGAGATATACACCTTATCTAGAGATGTTGCCTAGATAGGATTATGGCTTCCTTAGAAGCAGATTACAAAATTCTTCAATTTTACTTTGTCTACGAAATTCATATAGTACCCTTCATTCATCACATTTTTTCAGAGAACACCTACCCCGTTGAACATACAGCCCCAACGGTATAGCAAAGGGCAAGCAAAACTAGGCAGTGTTTAAACACTCACGATTTCGGCAATATACAGTTTAGCTATACCTCACTGCCAAGATTGGATCCATTTTACCTACTTTTTAGTTTAACATACTGTACTATAAAGAACATTATCCCTAGTAGGAAGATAATTTCTTTGTCTATAACAGCAATCTAGTGTTCTAGACTCATTCCAAGAAGCAAACAAATCCATGTGAATCTCTCAGGATCATAACCATGATGTTGTTGCCATGAGTCAGAAACAGATTACACAGATCATGTTAGTCAAATAACCTTGGATATCTGTTTTCTGAATTATGGCATGACCATTACTGAAACATATCTATTGGCAGTGTGTCTAATTTTAGGGCTTTTACTCTCTTCATTTCATTGCACTGTGCTTCCACAGATACTCCAATAAGTCATTTGCAGGGAAGTGCCTAATTTTAAGAGTTCAAGGTGACCAACAAGTAGTTTTTGAAATTCATGTGGATCTTAAATATCCAAACATAATTTCCGTGATGCACTTATGCCACATAAGCACTGGTATTAGGTGTTGATCAGATTTGGTTGAGAAGTCCCAATACCAGGAACAGAAGGAAGTACATTAGCCAGGCCTGCTGAGACAAACCTTGTGGGACACCTTCAGAAACTTCTGCACACACTGCCCATCTGTGATGAATCTGGGATGTCCTAACAACATCCTACTAACAATGACATTGTCCTTGAGTAGCCAATATCATCACTTCCTTGTACGCTACTATCGAGTTGCAGTTTCATGAGATATGTAATGTATCTTTTCTGAGACTGGCTTTTGTAAAATGTCAATGTGTGGCCCTCAGAGCAAGAAAAGCTGGCTTCATCTGAGTAAATGAAAATATAATGGGCCCTGCTTAAAGTGATACCAGAATCTATACTTGGAAAATTCTTAATGAATTGTACAAAACACACATATCCATGTCCCTGTTACTACTACTACCACAACTATTATTATTTCAGTGTCTTCCCCTCAGCATAATGAACTAAAATAAAACTACAAGAGAAATAGGAAAATATGATGTATAATCAGTCACAGAAGGCCATATTTTGTCTGCTATCTTTGCCTGCTACTATAACACTAAATAAAACTAGTCCCTTGTCCCAACAACTAGCATTACAGCCCGGCTACATCCACATTGCAAGTGTCTTTCTTTCCCAGAATATGGTTGCAACTTCTAACTTGATTATTGAGAACCATGCCTGGCATGTCCTTTCCCCACTGAATTGGACACTGTTTGGGATAGCATCAGTAGGCACAGACAGAAACCACAAGCCAGGGATCCTGCTTCCCTAGTTGAATCATAGGAACAACTGTGGTACAGTGCTCAAGTCCATTAAGCAAGTACTTTGTTCAGTTTAGCAGAAGATGCAGTCTTTAAATGCTAAATTAGGTGCTGCAATGTTTAACATTAATTACCTAGTCTGTGCACCTTCTTCGGTAATTAATGGAGATCAAATTAATTATTTAAAGTTTACTGTTTCTCCATAAACCTATAAATGTGCAAAAAGCTCATCAGGCTTTTTTACAATGACAGGAGCAAATCTTCAGAAGAGCTCATCAAGAATAATACAACCGAATCCTCCTAAAGCAAGTTTCGTTTAGAAAAAAAATACCTGTCTTGATTAATATTAATATAACGTTAAATAAGGGTAAGTAACAACAAGCCTTTTCATCAGTAGAACTCAAATTGTCTTTCAAAGGAAATAAGGATCACTAACTGCCTACTGAGTGTTGTCAAGCAACTTGCCTTAACTCACCCAGGAGGCCAGCATGCAAACCAAGAATAGAGTTCAGCTCTCCTGGGATGCAGTCCAATGACCCGATCATTAGGTAACGTTGCTTTGGTTTGGTGTTAGCAAATTATGACTTTCTTACAACCCCAGTCACGACAAATTTTCCCCCAGAATGATATAATTTTGGCCACTTTTCCAGCAGGACTTAAAGCAGGTATACATGCAAACTTAGCGTCAACCTAGTCTGAACATACTTTCAAAAATAACTTTTAAAAAAATCTAAGAATTATAACATTTCCTAAGTAAACTATTTGGGAAGTAATTATTATTTATAATTTTTAATCCTAAAGCTTTTAGAATAATTTTTTAAATCTATTTAATGAAAATACTTGTAATCAGGCCACGCTGCCAAGAAGACAGGCTATGTCACTTGAAGTAATTTTCTTCCATGAAACACTTCCCAATCTGCTGTGGATTTGCCTGTCTGTAGATGTTAATGATAGGAAATGTCAACTTAAACATACTTTTCTGCCTGAAATCTGCCAGATGCCAGAATGTGCTTAAATAAAAGGAAAGCTCTGAAAAGAAAGTAACATTAATTTTAAATTCCCAAACCCACCTTACTTTCATTGAGGATTTGGGAAAGACATGCAGTGTACATAAATGCACTGATTGATGTTGAGAGAGACCAAAACCAGCTTCATCATATCTGACTTTTGAAAATGAAAACTTTTTCATAAAAAATAATTCAACTCTTCTCCAGGTAGGTCATACTGCACTAATAACATTCCACATAGTGAGTTGACTGGTTTCTGATGTCTTCAGCTTTACAATGACAAGGCATAACCTCTAGAATATGTTGCAGTTATGCAAAAGTAATCTGTTCCCTCCAAAGCGTGTGAAAGCCATTTAGAAGCACAGAGAAGATAGTTGCATATGACAAGGAAATCATTTGTACCAGGTGGAATATTTGATTAAATCACTAAAGTTAGTGTGCCAGATACATTTACATGATCTTAGCAAAGCTGCCTAAAGCAGGCTCTGCAACAGGGCATGGATGTCTCTGTTCACTAATACTTCTATGTTGTCATTACTAAAATTTGAATTTATGTGTATTTTAAAGGAATGGTAGGTACGATGCTAGTCATGCAAGTGAAAGACATCACAACATTTCCATAAACCACCACAGAGTAAAACTCAGTTTAGATACAAACCTTTTACCTTCTTGTGGCCTCCCCAGACACTACAGCTCCTCAGAGCATCACAATGAAGATTTCAGCTAGGACTTTACTAGTCACAGGCCTCATAATATTCAAGGATACGGCTATGACGCTATACAGTCTGCTTCTGTTCTGAGCTTTCAAAAACATTTGCCCAAGTCTTATCTGATCAATATGTGTTTTTTGCAGAGCCATGCTATCAGGTCACTTTTCCCTTGTAGACCATTTGGTAACATCGTCAGGGTAGGCAATTTAAACAGCCACTCTTTTTCCTTCCTCCTGAGCTTCCCTCTCACTTCTTAAGGCTTGCTTCATGGGTTCTTAAAAGTTCTTACACCCTGTGCTTGAAAGTGATTTCCTTTGGAATAGAATCACAGCCAATTCCTTAGAGCCATCCTTCCCCTAACATTGCCAGATATGACAAAAATGTTCCATTCAGTAGCGCTCAGCAATTTAATTAGCATAGTAAAGTCTGAGTCTCAGACCTCTACAATGTTACTTCATCTGATTGCTAAATTGCAGCCTTGGTCCTTCCAAACAATATTTAAAAAAAAAAAAAAGTGGGCAAAATATTTTTGATTTTTTGTATTCATTGTGCTCACTGTTTAGCTTTCACGTGTTTTTTGTGTGTTTTGATTATGTTTTCTCATAATTTCTTGCTTACTAACATGAGTTTATAACCTACAAAATTTGAGATGGAAAAGAAAAATCCATTAAAAAAACCCAATTTCTATTTTTTTAATCACAGCTAAAAATATTCCATTTTCCAGCTAAATTTTCTATTGATCCAGATTTTCAGGCTGAAATAACCAGCAATTACTGACCAAAATTTGCTTCCAACAAGAAATTTTACAACCATGAACTTTTGTTTGCATTTGTGAAAATGTAAAAAAAAAAAAAGTTCAAATGTTAAGAGTTTTCCATAGGACAAAAATTTCATTTTCCAGCCATTTTTCCCCGTGGATGCATTTAAGTTACATTTTAGAGCCGTTAAAAGCTTACTTGATTTGTTAGGGAACATGAAGGTGTTTGCTTGCCTACCACGTAGGCAGGAGAAATCACTTTGCTTGTTTAAATCTGCGTTCTTACTGATGGGATTTAGTAAGGGTCTGCCTGGATGTAAGCAATTCCCCCATTCAGAGGTGAATGAATTAGAGGTTCTGGGCTTACAAAAGAAGCTAAATGTGAACTTCAGTTCCTTTTCTTTGAATGGTGAAACACACATCATGAAGTCTTTTTAATATTTCCTGAAAACTTTTAAAACGGCAACCCTGTGGATGAGGGAAGGAAGTGCCACTGGGCAGGGGTACAATTCTGACAAGTGGTAGAAATGATAAGGCTGGTTTGCAAGCCTTAAGATTGAAAGTAAAAAAAATATTCTAAGGAGGGCAAAGAACCAGAAGAGATTCCCAAGCAGCTCCTATAGTTCGTAGAACACTGTTTTCTTTACCTCCAACATGGCCCACAATTACATGCATTTGACTGTTAAGTCAACTTCATTCAGGAATGCTAATTTGAAGACACTGGATGCTACTGTCCGGGCCTGAAAGACATCTACAGAGGCAGCTCAGGAAACATAGCTAGGATACTAATGTAAAGAGGAACATGCCAGGCATTTAAAAAAAATAAAAAAGTAGAAGAAATAAAACATCCCTTGAAAGACAACACAAGGGTATTGGATTTAGTGAACAACTGTACCGGTCAGACAACAATTCCAGGAAAGCACAGCTCAAACTGTATTTCCTATTATGCAAGAACAGGTGCAATTATAAATAAACAGTATTTTTCCCCATAGTGATTAAAACATTTGTTTTTCTATCACAAAGCCAAAGAAAGTAAACAGACCCATTTTTAATGCAGTACATAGGTATGACTTTACAGTGGCAATAAACGTGCAGTTTCCTTTTAAGATCACAAATGTAAGACAAAACAGATGCAAATTTCACTATGATTTCTCAAAAACAGTTTAAGCCAAGAGTGTTGAGGAAAAAAAGTATTTTTTCACAGCTTTTAATGGCAGTGATATCCTGTGTACGCAGCTGGCTCAATAATGAACTATACTTGTGAATAATTACCCATCATTGATTTGGTTTTTTGGATGTTTTTTTTTCCAGCAGCCTGAATTCTCTCCCTCTAATGGACTTCTGATTCAGCTTGAAATAGAAAAAGCAATGTGAATTATTTTCTAGATGGAATGCGAGGATATTTTTATGAACTCGTGATGAAAGAACCCAAAATGTTTCAACATATGTTTACGGGAGAGATGCTTTTACCCTCTGAGAATACTGAACAGGGGCTTGAGAAAAAAAGGGAACTATGTCCAGACAGCAACTTTCATGCAATTTTTAAATTGCCCTGTTCTTCCCTGCAAGGTAATTCAAGGCAATTTACCGCTGGACAAAACCAATGCATATAGTTGTAAACCAGAAAGTTACCACAAAGCAGAAGATGTGCAGTTAGTTTCTGCAGTAGCTTCACTCTGCTAACTTGTTTGGTGTTCAGCTCTTTATCCAGCCTATAAGTAACACAGGCAAGAAGAAAACCTCATTGATTCTCTAGTCTGTAAGTTGTTGGTAGTTGATTACCTATGTTATTGTTCTTCCCTTGAAGTGCTTATACTTGTTATTTTCCTGCTCAGCCTAATGGTCACAATAATCCCTCTTTTGAGGGTCTCACTGTATGCTACAGTGGGTGGCAAGACAGCTAACTTCAGAAGTTGAGGATGCTGCCAAGCATTTGCTTTTGGCATATTGAAGTTGACTCTTCTGAGTCCTTATATGTACACATTTATGAGGTCTACATAACAGTTATATTGATCTTTAAAAGTATCAGGCTGCCAATGTATGATCCCAGCATGTTCATTTCCATCTTCCTATATTATTATTGAGCTGCATAGCTACTGAGCTACCTATGGGTATTGGTAGAAATTGACAGGAGAAACAGTCCAGAGAAAAGTGAAGCAGCAACAGGATTATTCTTTACCTCTCTGTATACTCATCTTGGTACTGATTATTAACAAGGATTGATTTGTGGAAGCCCTAATTATGCTTATCTGTTTACTAGCCTTTGGCAAACTAAGCAGACCTGACAAACAACTGGAAAACTGCAGCAACCCCAGGATATAGCAGTCATTACCAAGTGTTAATGCACCGGTGACCTTGCAGTGCATACATTTACAATCAATAGTATGCAGTTATTCAGTTTTGCTTGCTTTTCCCTTCTTAGTTAAAACATTTTCACTCTCATGTGGTTGCAAGACTTATGACAGTAAATGTACTTGACTTCTCATTTTTTAAAACACCATTAAGCAGATTTTTTCACAAAATAACCTAGAAAGTATGTAAACAACCAGTTTTTTACACTAGGTGATCTCAGTGTTTTGCTAAGGCCAGTAATATACCACAAACCAACCCATTCCGCAGAAGTGAATAAGCAGAAAGGAAGCTTGCTTTGATTTGCATTTTATTCTTATGATGTGTAGCTGTTAGAACGCCTAGAAAATCTTCCCTTACTACCATTTAGCCCCTCACTTAGCTGTGAATAGCAGGATCTAAAGGGAAAACAGAGTAGGAGTTACTGGTAGGGAGCATAAGCAGGTGGTTCTCCATCAGGCAGATATCATTAGGCTATAGTGAGGGTTAGGGTTCATATACCAAGGACTGATGAGCTATGCTTAATGCTGAATCCTGAGGGCTCCACAAGTTTATGATGATGGTTGCTATCAAATGCAGATTTCTGACCAATTTCTATTAACATATGTTTAGGATCAGGATTATACTTTTGCATGGCAGGACCTGAAAAGCTATGTATATTGCTGGATCATGTAAACCATTAAGGCCAATGTCAGTAAATACCTATTTTATCTAAGGGATACAGCATATATTTGTGCCCTATAGTTTGTCCTAGTCTATGTTGATCAGCAGCAAGAAAAAAAAATAATCTAGATTTCCCTTGTTCATAATCAGTCACATGTCTATGTCTTTATAATAATTTTCTGAAAAACCATCACCACATCCATCCAACTGTGATTACATGTTAGATACACTTCACAGAAGGCAGGGCTTCACTGACAGATTACAGAGATATTTGAGGAGACATCTTATTGGAAATGGCAGGGGGGTGTTTTGTTGGTTGGTTGTTTTTATACTGTAAAAAAAGGACAGCTTTCTAAGATGACAAAATACTTCATCCATGTAAGCTCCAGATGGTTTGTTTTAGCAAGGGATGGGGGGCGGGGATATTCAGTCAGGTGTGACAATTTCTTTTTGTTTAAATAACTGCACCAATTTATTAGTTCATGGTAGTCAAATTCCACTGACATCAGTGCAGTTATTCTTGAAGAGCAAGGTGCCAATCAGGGTATGGAATACTATCAACTCTCCTGTATATGGAGGAATGGTTTTGTTGGGCTATGCTGGAAAATGGAATAACCCAGTAATACAAGTACTACAGAGATTAATAAGAAAGCATGTTACAGAGGATCCTTTTGTGGTCTTTCACAGATGTTTATTAGTTTGGATGACTTATCTAGGTGAGCTAATGGCTTCTCTCAGGTTTGCATGAATGTCTTTTCCTCCTGTTTCTCTGTATTCTTGATCAGAGGTGGGCTGCTTAGCTCAGGTGCAGCCCCAAACTTCTGGGCCCAGTTTCCCATAGCCAAACTAATATATTCTCCTAACACCCTGGAGTGTTAGAAAGTAATGTAGTGATAACTACAGCATACTGTAATGGATACTGTACAATATACTGTATAAGTCCATGCTAAATCCAGTCTTCACACGGAGTGGCATAGGGGTGTCCCCACACCCTCCACAGCATTTCTAACCCTGGTAACACAGTTCAGAAATGCTCAGGCTGCTAACTTAAACCTAATAGGACTTACCAAGCTTTACCTTTGTGCTGTGCAATACCACATAAGCTGCTTTTGGATTTGCTGGCCCTGGAAACAATACAACCACTTCTATGAAGGACTATGCCCAAATTAATAAGCCTACCTAAACTTAACCTGTCTCTGCCTGGAGCCAGCCTGGGTTTTTCTGCACTTATAACCAATCTTTACCTCATTTAAGCAGCTCATGGATAATGGATATTATATATTACATACTGTCATATATTATATGAGGGTACCCAGGCAGTAAAAGAATTGGCACTGTGTAAGATTTTATATGACCAAGGAGATTTTATTCAAATATGATTTTACTGGACCAGGATTCAAGTGGATGATGAGTCCATTTCTGTCATGGTCTTATGATTGAAAAATTGCAGCATCGAGTAAAACAGATTACATTTAACTGCTATTTTCAGAGGTGACACAGAATTGCTTTACTTCACAATTCACAGACCTTTGCACAGAAATCCTTTCCTTTGCCTATGTCTTCTTTTGGGGCACAGACAGTTGCTCACTATGTCTATGCAAAAATTTTTATCTTGGAAGGTGTTTATACTGCACAGAGGACCCATTCTTTCACTCATATATATTAGTATACTCAGAAAGGTGAGAAATACTGAAAGGTAAGGAAAGATTATTAATTTATTCTGGACTTTACAGTGGTGTTCCCTCCAGCAAAGATGCATTTCTTATAGCAAACCATAAATATTTTATCTTAAATGGTTCCTGATCTCAAGTCATCAGTTAGATATACAGTCACAACTCCACCTGAAGTACCTGAGCCGCGCACAGATGTGTTTTCCTCTGAATTCAGGGCATTTGTGCATTTTCCAGCTCTGCCTTATGCTGAAAGCTGAGGCTGAGAATTTATATCAAACAACAGAAATTTACATTCCCCCTGTTTTCTGTGACCTGCCTTTTCAATATGAAAACAGAGATCAAACAAATATTTCAGACTCGCTTTTCTCTCCAAGAGATCATTTGGCTCACCTGGCCAAATCAGTTTATATAACAAGCCTGTGCAATATAGAATAGTGACTTATTTTGTTTGGAATGAGGATATGAAAAAGCATTTTTAAAAATAAGAGCTGAAGTTAAGATCTTTTTATTCGAGTAAATATTGAACACATTCCTAAGGATAGCCCTTCAGATCTGGAATAGGTTCAAGAACTGTTACTTAACAGTCTGAAGAATAAATAACTCTATTTCGATTTTTTGTAAGAAAAATATCAAAAGGCAGACTGAACCTTAATCATATGATAGTAAAAGCTTTGGGGCTTTTTGCTTTTAAGGTTTTATGGTGGAGGGAGAAATCTCAGCAATGAAGAAGAATACTTAGCAGAAATTAAATAAAACTAGAAGCGATATCAGTTACTCAGATGCTTTTATTGGATTGTGTTTCTATAAAAGCAGTAATCAAAGAGGAGCCCAAACCAAAACTCTTGTTCAGAGCAACACAGAGACAAGGGAACATCACATCCTGATATTCCCAGTGGGATTCAGAGGCCACACTTCTAATGAGTGCAGGTGGAGTTTTGTGTCAGAATTCTTTTGCTCTTTGCCTTCAGACAAGTGCAACTCTGTATCTAAATTTCACTGCTGCCTGAAAGATCTGGGCAACCTACTGAACACAGGGCAGATTACTGGCCTCAGATTCCAGCTCTGCAGCCTAACTCGGTCTTTAAAACAAATGGAAATAAACCAAATATACAAACACACATGTACAACTCTATGTTCCTTCTAGAAAACAAAGTATACTTCCACAATCTTTTGCATGTTTTGAATTTTTCCTTTCTCAAAATCCCCACCTGTATCTTTTCCAATGTACTTTTTTTTTGCCTCCCTTAGCACCAAAGACTTCCCAATTTCTTCTCTAGCAAGTACACACAATCCACAAGACCTGACAGCACTAAGCAGTAGTGTCTAAATGTTATCTGCCAAATATTATGGCATGTGCAGGCACAATTCAGCATACAAATCTGATATCTCACCCAATATGCATTTCTATGTGTCCTTTTGAGCAATGAGTTTAGATAGTGGTGAGATCACGCATACTGTACACAGAAGACCTGCATTCCAGCCACAGCCAAAATGAAATACCTGAAGCAAAAAAAACACAGTCAAGCTGTCCCTCCTTTTTAGTCAGTACAGTGATTACTCAGCTCTAGTTCATGCTGCTCTTTCTGTGATTATCAGAGAGGAATGAATGAGAAGGCTCAAGTCAGACTACACAGCTTGAGTTTTTCATCATGTTCTGAAAGAGTATGCAAGCGCTTTCCAAGCTGCTGAAAGAAATGGGGGTCTACCCTTCCTCAGCCTTTTCTATAGCCTAGCTCTTTGGCCTCCTCACTCACTAGTCTCCTGTGAACCTGAGTGCCTAACTTAAAGCATATGAGTTCTGCAAAGCCACAAGGTTCCTTAAACATGGGTGTGGTTAGAGTGAATACCTTAGTCCTCCTCTGAAAAACCTTCCTTCAGCAGAGGAAGAGGCTGGCCTGTCTCCACAGTCATGAGGCTCTACTAGAGTGGGATAAGAGGCACACAACCAAGTTAGCTGTGAAGCCCTCACTAAGAATGAGTAGCTGGTGCTCCACACATGATTTTCTAGAAGAAGCAAAGTACATCTCTAAGGTGATAATTCTAATAACAATGTGGCGGCAACATAAACACCAGTGTGAGAGATCCCAGGAATAGAAAAGGTCTCTTCATTATTTCAGGTGTCAAAACCAAGTACATTTATTTGCAGTTAGTTTGACTCAGAGATGCAGAATATAAAAAGCACTGCTCTGTGTTTTCGTATGATCTTTAAGTAAAACTGTGGTTCATTAGTCCTCTTTTAAACTGAAGATAGGAAAGTTGGCAGACAAACACAAAATTTTTTTCAAGTTATAATCTAAAGCAAACGAGAAATCCTCTACCGCTTCATTGATCACAGAGAGGGCCTGAAGAAGATCAGTTCTAATCACAGTAGGTCCTAAACTAAATGCTACCCTTACAGTTAATTTCCTCAAATTCTTCCAACTACCTTTTTCCTATAGAAGTTGATACAAAACAGCAGGAACACCTTTTTCCCAATTCCAGAAACGCAAGCTTCTGAAAGCATGTGTTTTCTGAAAGAGCAGTACATTGTGTCCCCATTCAGACAGTCTAAATGATATAAAATGCTAGCATAACTACTGCCACTTTTGGTTTTAAACTCACAAAATCCAAAGAAAAGTTGTATGCTTGCTTCGGTAACACACAAATTACTTCCATATGGCTCTGAGGTACAATGAGCACACTGTATGGATGGAGCAGCATTTACCACAGGAATAAGAAAATATGAAATTATATTTATCACATAAATATAATTCTGTACTATTAATTACAGTATATATTATGTACAAATTATATAAAACACATAGCCAAATGTTATTACATGAAATTACATTTGAATTATCAGACAATTAAACATTAGTAAATGTGGGTAATCAAGGAAAAAAAATTTCTTGTCAGTATTAAAACAAAAAAGTTTTATTTATGTGACCACAAGTTATTTCAGGGGTCTACCTCATTTATTGTATGGGTGAACAGCATTTAGCTGGGCAGCTATCCAATATTTTGTTTACTCTTCGTTTTGCAAACTTGGTTTACAGCCCACAATTCAAACACTTATGAAGTCAGAGCTAGTAATTTCAGTGAGGACTATTCTGTTGTTACAAAGTGATTACTTCACAATGAAGGTAAAGGGATGTTATACCCATAAAACTAATAACAACAACAACAAATATTCTTATTGGCAACTGAGTTCAAAACCACTAGTACTTAGGATAATTCAGGAATCCCACTTTAACATATCTATCGCCTGATTTTTCAGAGAATACAACATATTTTGTGATCTGTATAATCAAAATTCTGATAAACTAAGCAAACTGAATTTTAAGTCCCTGCTTCAAAACAAAGTAGCATAATATCTTAACTAGTCAGTTATTTAAAAGAAAATTGGCCAAAAGTCTGTCAACAAACCAAAGTTAATGAACAATTTTTTTTTTTTCTGAAAAAGAAAAGCAGCAAAGCACATTTTAGGCCTTAAGTTTATCTATGCTTTAATTGAATAAAAGAGCTTCTTACAGTAGAAAATTACAAAAATGCTTTAAATGTGGGAACTGTACCGCTCTAAATATGGACATCTGTGCTGTTTATAATGATGGAAAATATCCAGGTATTCTCTGGATTAAGCAGTTTAGAGTGCATTTATGATAATCCACTGAGAAAGTCTGGGTTTCCCACTGGCACAAGAAATAAATGCAGACCGCAAGCTTTTACTTGAGGAACAAAGCATCAGTTTGTATTATATCTAGGTTAAAAGTATCCCTGGAAATGGCTCTAGTCACATGAAGCAAGTCATCGGAAAGAAATGGTAGTAGGCTTTATAAACTACTCCTTTTTTTTCCAGTCATAGGAAGATAAAGGAGCACCTCGTAATTAGAAAGAAACCTTAGCATTTGCAATACTATAAGGAAATACAGGGAAACGCTGGCAAGACCTGAGTCCCTTGTTGGAGCAAGTGTTGAGATTTGTGGCAGAATACTGCAGTGAGTGCTGCATTTCATGCAGCGGTTTCTCCTATTAATTCATGTATTAACACTAACATTTTTACTATTCCGTTTCAAAGCTGAGCCGGGTTCTCCCCCAGTCTTTCATGCATTCAGAGTTATAACTACTTGCCTGAATAAAAAATGGTAACTTCACTTCTTTTTTAAAACTGCTTTCCAGTCATAAAAAAGGTAAAACAGATGAGATTAATAAGGAAGAACAGAATAAAGTAGATGGATTTGATACCCTCTCCTTTGAAAACACAGTGGACTGAGGCAGGGTCCTAATTTGACATTAAAATTACCAATTAATGATGTAAAAATCCCCAGAGATTTCCCCACTAGCACAATTTAGACTTCAAATTTGCATATTTTGTTACAGACATTATTCATGTCAAAACAGCCACTTTTTAAGTTCCAACCTAAACTTCTGTTTGGTGTTGTTTTGGTTTTTTGGTGTGTGGGGTTGTTTTGTTTTGGGTTTGTTGTTTTTTTTAAGGGGGAGTTAAAGTTCCTTTCCCCTCAAGTAGTTCTGCAAAGTTTCTGTGCAGACAGGAATTTTGATATTCCATGTTTTGCAATGAAATGAAAAATTGCTACAACTTTTCAGACTTTGAAGTATTGTTTTTGAGAAATTATAGTACTGTTTTTCAAATAATTGTGGTGCAGTCTCAATTCTATATTCCTGCATACGTTCATTTTAACACTGCAAATGTGAGGTGGTGTATAAGACCTCTGCACACTCATTCAGACATTTTAGTAAGGCATATTTATTTTATAGTGTCGTATCACAGAAAATTTAAGGAAACTATCCACATACGAGGTACCAATACTCTTCCTTTCAGTAGGTAGACTTTCCCTAAGTGAAATAAGTGATTTGAAAGATATTTTTTGCTTTGATCATTTGAATCAAAGACAGATAGCTGGTGACAGCTGTTTATGAAGTCATGTACTATAATCATGCTTTGCTGAATTTCAAGCATCTCACCTATCATTTGAGAGAAATTATAGGGAGCGCTGCCTCTAACCTGCACTCTATAAATCATAACAATTTCATGCATGCAGGAACGGTGGAATTAAGAAAAATGAACTTCTGGAGGAAGTTAATTAAAATATAATCAAAAGAGTTGGCTTCATCTGCAAGCTCCATAGCTTTAACAGTGTAATGGCTTTCTGGATGTTTCCATCTAAATAAAAAAAGTGTTCACCATTGTCTAGGTAGATATCGATTGACCACTACAGCTCAACTAGATAACCAGATAACTCAGGGTGAGACCTTCTCCTAAGGAACTATATAACAATAACAGTTCTTCACTAGATTGCATTATCTACATGGAAAATCTAGCAAAGGAGTAAGGCAGGATTGTTTGAGGCAGACTATACACTCATTCTTTTAGACAGTCTCAAACCTCTTTAACTTTAAATTGCTTTAATACACAACGAGTGTGTGTACCAGAATCTATTCAGAGAGTGCCCAACTCCTTCAAGTTCCTTGAGTCAATAGGCTATGACTATTATGTGCATCCAATGTGCAGAGCTGACTGGCTTCATTCAGCAGAGTACTGTGAAGGAAGTAGACAATATTATGGTCAAATCTCAAGAGACTGACTGAGAAGCAGTGGCTGGCTGCTATTTATTATTCCTGGCTTGGCAACAAAGAACATTACTTCTGAGTATGCAAAGATAAACAATACATTTTTGAGATTCTGGTACATGATAATACAAGAGTTGCAAAAAACATAACAAAATCACATGTCCATTAAAAAAAAGGAAAAAAAAGAAACAGAAGAACGTTTTGGAGGACACACACAAAAAAAGGCCATTCATTACCATCAAGTGCTAGCTATGGAGAGTGAGAGACTGCTCTAAGCGATTACATAGAGCAAGGAGCCTGTTTCTTCCCCTAAAAGTCACTGCAAAGAAAGAAGTGTCAAGAATGAGAGGAGACTGCAGTCTTTTGGCCTTTCTTCACCTCAAATATTGATAATCTAAAGAACGGCTGGATCTCAGTGCAGTTCTGCATAAAAACAACAGACATCCACAAAACTCTGTTTTAGGATTTGGGGATTACATTTCTATTCAGAGACAAATCTCAAATCCATCTTTACATAGAGAAGAATACAGAATTATATGGAGAAAGGAAAGAGAAGTTTACAAAAAAACAGTTATCTTTTTCTTTCTCTGCAGAGTAACAGAAATAAATGGGAAGCCGAGTCCCTTATAGGGATCCAAGCATAGTAAACCACTGGAGCATAACTCAGGAGCATCAGCAAAAGGCAGAAAAAAAATTCCATTGTGTCTTCTCCATTAAGGAATTAAACTCTAACTAGGTACTAAGCAGAAGTGTGTCTTGTTCCTATTAGTGTGGGGAAAAAAGATATATTGTGGCATTAAGGACGTGAACAGCAATTAGATGTTAATCAGGACAGAGCCAGCTAGTCACACTGATCACGCATTTTATAGTTTTAGCTACTAAATTTAATTACAAAAACACTTTCACTATTTTCTTAGTATTGTTTTCCCATGGAACTATTTGCTGTAATTGTCACACAGTTCCAGTGTGAAGGCAAGGGACATTAGCCCTTGAAATGGCACAGGGAGTGGGAAGTACAAACCAATCTTTTGACTGGATCACTTTGAATCAGAGAAAAATTTAAACCTCTGGTCTGTAGAAAAACAAATGTATATGTTTCACTTGTAAGACAACTTGCAAAATAAGAGCAAGATTTCCAGAAGTAGTAAGGGATGTGAAGTGGTTTATCTTTGTACTACTATGGTGGTGCCAAAACATGTACTTTTCAAAAAAATAGCTGGATGTGATTTGTATGGGAGATAAAGTTGTGGAAACTTTTGAAATTTCTAGGTCCTGTAAATATACATATATGAAATATTACCATAGCAGAGTATTTATGATACCTAAGTGTTAAAAACAAAGGTATAACATTTTAGTATATATATATTTTCCACAAATACTTTCAGAATGGAGGCCTTGCACTGAGCTAGAGGTCTTTTTGACAGACATTTTAATACATAATGTGACAAAAGGGGCATAAATACATAATCACATAATCAAATACATAATGTGACCATAGTAAGAACAAAGTTGTTTTCTTTCTTCTGAAATTCCTTATGTGCTTGGTCTCTTTCATTTACTGGATTCTCAAAATAACTGCACTTGAAAATTGAAGTCCTTCCTGTTTAACCATTCCATACTTTCTGCTTGTCAGTTGATTTTAACTGTCAAGCATTATGAGAAAATTATACTCCTATGATCTGAATATGGAGGATGTCAGCTACATCTTAAGGGTCTTTTCCAACCTAAATGATGCTATGATTAAGCAGAAGAGTGTTCACAAAGCTGGCCACCAGCTCAGCATGATTCCCCCCTTCTATCAAGTCCCCTGGACAGTTGCCAGCAGCATGGAGTAGATGATGTGCAATGTAGACCAGCAATGTACCCAGAAGGAAGGCTGGCCCCTGGATTGAAAAAGATAAGTGTTGTTGGAGCCCAGGATATGTTTACAATGGCTTTTCACCATAGAAAAGTGCCTCTAGAAATCAGGCCCTAGCTCTTCTATATGCAGAAACTGCTTGCACTGATACAAATTCACATGATGACTGATTTCACTCAAATGCACACTGAAGTTCAGTGCTTGGTCATCAGCATATTTGGAAATGCATACATGCAAGTGTTCATGTGGAAAATCGGATGGTTAAGACAGAGACAGATGGCATATATATAAACGTACACCCTCACACTTGCGCCACTCCCATACATATTATGAATTCTTCTTACAGAAATTCACCATATAAGAAGATGGTTTGGCATTCTGAGTAAAATTTTTTTGTATGCTAAAATAATAATTCACCTATTCAGATTTTTTTTCTAGAACCCTGCTGTCATTGAAGCGTACCTTTTAGAAGACTTCCCACAGAACAGATAAATAAAAAGCCTTAACATATATCTAAGTGCTGTATGTTGCTATCCCCTAGTGTGATGAATAACAGTAGTTGCCACTGAGCAGGATTTTATAACATTGTATGTGATTTTTAAATTCACTTTTTAATGTAAACAAATAGTTAAACTTACTGCCTAGTGAAAGACAACCAAGGAAAGCTTTCAAAGCTGTTCTGAAATTGATTTTTCTTTTGTTTTGGGAGGGAGGTGTGAACTCAGATCATATTTGTGTGAGGATTCTTCTTTATCCTTCTTTCTTTTTATGGGCATCTAAATAAAACCAATGAAGAAGCTATTCATCCTAGGGGCTCCTTGTTTCAAAAGAACCAATCTCATTTTCTGAAAATGGATCCGCTTTCTTTGCTTTCACTTAGCTATTCATGGTACAGTAGGAAGGAAAAGCTAGTTTAAGGAATTTCGTCTTACACCCATGAGTGCCATGTGTAATCACAATTTCTGTGTTTACCTTGAGAGGTAAGTTTAGACAAGCTCCAGCAATGAGCATGGTTAACTTTCTTTCACCTGCAAAAAGTAATTTTATGCATATGTTTTTCCACATCGAGGAAAAAAAAAATCACCTTATGATGACAGTGTTGATGTGAATGGGAGTTAGCTGAATAAATACCTTTGTGATCCCTTAGACCAAACAGTGCAAAACTTGACCCCAAGAAGAGAGCAGCAAAGCTAGGATAATGGGCTCATGTCAAAAATTCTAAGGCTAGTTAATAGCGAAAACATGACATCGTTGATTCTTGGTGGACTGCAAGGTGTATGCAGAACTGGTTTTATGCCTGTCACTTTGTGCTGCATTCATCTTTTAACAAAGGTGCAGTGACTACTTAGCAAATTCAGTGTGAAGGAGGAGGACAGGATCCTGTGCCAAGTCATTAGAGGATGAGGAAGATAGAAGAGAGACTCTAAGAGGTGATTTCTCATTTTTCTGATTCAGGAAGGGTTTATAAGGTGTGAACATCTGAGACCCTGACTCACACTCAGTGTATCACAACAATGGTCTACCTCAGATTTCAATTATCCCAGCTTCAATTTTATAGTAAATCTCAGGAAGTTCCATTTATAGCAGAAGGTGAGGTCTTGACAAGCCAAAGGTTGGTGAATGTGTACCACAACAATAAAAAAAACTGTCAAAGACAAAACATTTTCCAAACTATACTTTCATAAAGACAGTATAAAGGCATCTACTTGTCCCATGGTTTTCTGATAAAATCTTGGGTCCATCTACCCACCTTACTTTACCTTCCTCCAGAGCTGAAGCTTTATGCATACAAATATTTCTATGTGTCTCATGGATTAAAAGATCCACTTAGAAAATTTCAGATGTATCTCATAGTTACATTGGGCAAGAATTGGCTATTTAAAATCACTGGATGAGATAGTACACAGTAAAGCTGAAGAGACATTTTGTATTGTATGTTATTAAAACTTTTTTAAAATCCTAATTTTGACTGATTGTGCAAGGGAAGCTCTCTTAATGCCCAAATGCACTTCACAGTTGAAGTTAGATTATGAGGATATAAAAAGGGAGGAAGAAAGTGTTTCCTTACCATTTACCCCACAGGGTACAAGCTAAATGTTGTACAGGTCATATTTTTTCTTGCAAGGGACAAATTTGTTAAATTAGCACATGTAAAACCACATAAAGCACCTACTTTCCCCACAAAATTATTTTCAGGTTTCCTTGTGCTAAGTAAAAACCCATAACCCATAGGGTTATCATTGCCAACTCTGACATCCATGTTTAGGGGTTCACATTAATTTCTGATTTATTCTTTCAATATCAAAGCTTTGCTTTTTCCATCCAGACGCAAACCATTATGAGTCAATGATCCTTATGGGTCCCTTCCAGTTCGAAATATTCTATGATTCTATGACTGTAAAAACAAATAAACCTGGAGGCTGCATCATCAAGACTGGCACATGTGACCTTTGAACTTTAAGAGCAAATATTAGGGCCTACTGACAGGAAAATAAAAACTAAAAATCAAATACACCCTCAATATAGGGTGCCCAGAGAACAGGAGGCAGAGCCGTTCAGGAAATTGCAACAAGTAGCATGTAAAAAGAAAGGAAATCTAGGGTAATGCAGCATGAAAGGGGTGCCAAACATGATGCAAAATGGGGAGAAATGTAGGAAGCAATAAACAGAAAACAGAAAAATATTGTAAACTGTGGTGGGAGAAAGTTAAAAAAAGAGCTATTCTCTTTTGTTGGAGAAGAAAATGGTAGAATGGTCATTTTTCAGAATCCAGGGAATAAAAGAAATGGTATATCCTTTCATTAAATGAACAGAATTTTTCTGTGTAGCCTAGATGGAAATTTAAACCTGAAATAATTATACTCAAATCTGGGACAGAATAAACAGAGAAATCAGGTCAGGAAAATGTGTGAACTATTATTTCTACATTTCCCATTTATAAGCTATGGGTTTGGAGGATTTTCATAGCTGTTGTTTCTGAAGGAGGGAAATGGCCAACTGAAAAGTGGGTGTTTTCTTTAGAACATGTTTAATCAACCCACCCCACACCTAAATATTCAAAAGCTAAGCACGTAAGAGATAAAAATCATAACATTTACATTGCATAACCTAAAGAAACAAGGACCATAAGCAACTGGATGAGGTGATTATAGAATGAATCAGATAGTTGAATCAGAGGCCAAGCTTTGTACTTGCAGGAGCCCAAAGGTGGAATTCACTATAACAAGTTCTGAATCAACTTTGTTTATACTGAGATCTCAGTGCAGTCCTCAGATTTTCCAGAAAGCTTTTCTCAGACTTAGAAATAGAAGGGCAGAAAGAGTAAAACATACACCCTAACTCCAAATTTCAACCATAGCCCAAAGGAAAAGATGCCAAGATATTGCTGTGTGGAATGATATTCAACTTACATAGCTTTAAAGGTTTAAAAATCAGGCATCTAGTCTAAACCACAGTAGTATGGACAATGGAGACTGGCAATATCTAATGAGCATTAGTGGATGCACCACCCTCTGTGCCCCAACCCTTTATCAGGATAAGGTCTGTATCTGTATTACCACACCTTGTGTACCCTGTTCCCACAGAAAGCATACCTAATGTTTTGTGTGGAACAAAATAGAGAGGCAGCATGCTTTGACCAAATCACCTCGTTAGACAACCAGGAGATGTGGAGCACAGCCCACTTCACAGCAACATCAGTCTCTGTTTAGACACTGCTACAGTTGACTCCAAATAACAATTTAGACTAGGTGGATAGCTCTCTCCAGGTTTCTGAACAGCAACAGAGGAAGCCTATGTGACTAACTTTGATCAAGTTTCTAACATTTAGGTATGTAATATTTTATAGACTTTTTCTAGTTTTATTAGGGGGCTGTCAGGAGTAGCCTAAATTAGTACTTGTGGTTCAGTTAGGTTCTGGAAGAACTGGCTGATAACTTTTGCTTTTTCTTTCTTCCAACCACCCAAAGCATAACAAAGCACAATCATGAGGTTATCTGGAGTGCTAGTGAACAGCTAGGCTGGAGTACTGTTTTACACACAAGCTAAAACGTAAAATGCTTCATTTTCTCAGTAAAATCCCTCTGCTGGTCTAACTTGCTTCACATTTAACAAGACGAAAATATTTAAAAGCGTGGAAATCTTTAAAGGAAATGGAACTTAACAGAACAAAACAATTGTTGTAATTCCCTCTGGATCTCTTCCTCAGAAACATTTACAAAACAAATATTAAAGAATGTTTGAACATCTTTAAGGAAACAGGAACATTCTAACACCTACCTATCTCCTGCTACCGCAGATACCAAAAGTAACAGTCAGAAACAGTAGTATTTAACATAAGTCTTCTCATCACAATGTTCAACCTTGTGTGGCAGCAGGAATGGCTCTCCTATTGTTTGTTATTAATTTTAAGTCATTAGTAACAATTTCTCTGTAAACAAATGGCTGCAGAATAACTATCGCAGAATGCTAAAACAACTTCCAGTGTTGGGTTTCAAGTCCTGCTACTGATTTTGGTACACCCAGATTAGTTTTTGATGGACAAGTAAATATACTGGTGAATACCTGCTACTGCTAAATGTGTCTGTCCTTAATGTACCATTAACTGTTAGGAAAAAAAAGTATTTCAATAAATTAAATTGTCACTAAATATGGTCACATCAAAGCATCGTTAGAAAAATTAGTCAATCTGCCAAATGAGCTTGAACAGTCAGGAATCTTAACCTTATTCCAAGGAGCAAAACTGCAAAGAACTTTATTTTACCACTTCCCACAAGTACTACATCCCTGTCTCCATCATACATGCAAGCACTCCTTGTTTGTCTCAATGTACGTTTATGAAACTAGTTTTGGTGTCAGGAAATGTAGTAGTATATTACACAGCAGTGATTTAAGATATTAATCTGTGATCTGTGGAGTTGTATAATGCAGCA
The DNA here is from genome assembly GCF_963921805.1 of Phalacrocorax carbo. Classification (NCBI taxonomy): domain Eukaryota; kingdom Metazoa; phylum Chordata; class Aves; order Suliformes; family Phalacrocoracidae; genus Phalacrocorax; species Phalacrocorax carbo. The sequence goes on from NC_087514.1 coordinate 137,055,893, forward strand.
CCAAAGACATCAAAATGAATGAGGAAGGTAAACAGCCTTATCATCCAAAGATCCGTGGTGCAGCTAAATTAGTCACCCCATGGGACTGGCTCTCTGTAAAAGAGGAGACAAGCAGCACATCCCCTGACAAAATATTTGAACTCATTTCCCACGCTGCTAACCTTTCTCTATTCACACCCTCTCTTAACCTAGCCTATTCAGGAAGGAAAATCTTTCAACGAAAATAGAAAATTTTGTCCACCATCATGAGTTAATAGAAATGGAGTAACATCATCACAATTTTAAGGTGTGGTAGACATTTTTAGAGAGGCCAAAATTTCTTGGAGAAGATCAAACGCTGTATGCATTGCAAGGATATAAAAATTAAATAGCTTTCTTATTTTTCCCTCTAAAACACAAAAAATCCCTATAGCTACACTGTGTAATATGACTAGTATTCTTAAGTTGAATCCAGTACTGAAACAGTGATAGTGTTTTGGACTACAGGCAAGATAGGAAATTTTTACTTTCATTGCACTGGCTAATACCATATAAATATTTGAATCAAGCTCAGATAAAAAGGTACCTGGCTAGTTCTTTTCTCTCTGGCTTTGGGGTTTTTACTGCAGTTGTGCTTATTATTAGATAGCTGATTCTTCTTTGGTTTTTATATTGGTGACAAAACTTCCCTATCAAAAGCCATCTTCCCCTATGATTTATAAACGTTTTTCTATTAATTTTTAACCTTGTAAATTACTGTCTTAAAAAAACGAAGTAACAATTATCACAATTTGTAGGTAGGTATGTACTGTTAAAAAAAATCAGAAGAGAGAAATGTTATTCTTATTCCACTCAAACATTACTAGTTGCTGTCACTCTGCAAGGCTCAGAACAGCTTATCTGAACTGTCTTTAGCAACTCTACTCCTGCTCAAGTCTAAGTCTGCAAAGCCAGTTGTGTCTGTATTGCCTGGGGAGCCAGCACATGAAAAGCAGCTACTCTCCCTCCCTTCACCCCTGCCCTCCTTTCTGTGACAAAGGTTCCTTGCTAGGAATGCCAATACACCTCAGACTACAGCCACCACAAAGGAAAAATTAAGAATAAAGTCATGATGTAGCATGACCGTATAGATGTTGCTGAAGACAATCACATACATCAAATGTGTCTGAAGAAAAGCTGTGGAGTTATCAGAATGTATTTGGAATGTGTACCTATTTACTATTCTACTGCAGCATTACCCGTATTCTTGAGGTATGATTAGTGCACCCTCTCAGGGACACTAAAATACATGCTTCCCAAAGATGTCACTGTTAGAAGAATACAACATTATAAACATGGCATGCTGAGCTACATACTTTTTTTTCTGTGTCATAAGGGTATGACTGCTGAATATAGATATTTCAGTTGCAGCTGCTTCCCTTTTCTAATCTCTTTTGCTAAGATTAAATGCTTTTAAACAAAGAATTCCTGCCCCTGTTGGATTAGAGGCAACATATCCATTTTGTTTGCTTTACTGTGAAAGCTTTGAGGTCCAGGGTTCATAACTGGACAGCATCATGAGGATTTCTACAATACCAGATATCTTTCATTTCCTTAGGAAGTTTGGAAGCAGAAAGAATGGATGGTTATAATGGATGTCCATGACCAAGTTGCAAAGTTTTTTCACATCAATTGTATTTAACAGAACCATAGAATTACTTGAATTAAATGTCTAAAAGTTGTCAATACTGTACCTGGCATTCAACTGATCCAAGTCAATGTAGATTAATTGAAGGCAGTGGTCATGCTTTGATTTTCACTGATTGAAACCATGCCCCTGGTGTGTGGGGTCTTATATCTGTAATAGGATAAGTGGGTTATCACAAAAATAGCTTAGATAGCTGTACCTTCTGTGTCTCCAGCAGATCATTTGGCATACTAGCAGGGAGAAGAGCTTTAGGCCAATTCCATCATAATAATTTATTTTATCAAAGTCTTTGAGTCAGCATGTGCAAACAGTAATTAGGTTAGGTCCATTGCCCAAGAACACTAGTAAAAAAAATGATATAAATACAAAGAGGAATTTCTTAACCATGATAAATATATAGGGAATACAGTGGCAGAGCGAATTAAGCATCTCCATAAAGCTCCCAAGTTATTGTTAGGAGTCCCAAGTAAGACCTGCAGCCCCTAGTTGATCCAACAGAAAAGCAGCACCTGTTGCTCAGCAGAGAGCCAAAGGACTCCTCCCACAGTGATATCAGAGTGTTTTGGTGGGTTTAGTCCAGGAAGTCAGTTAGACTTCTGTGGGCCTTTGAATTCCACCTGCTCATCAATTCACCCTTTGTGAATTTGTTTTGCTTACTAAACCTGTTCATTTATAGAGCTTATGAGAAAGAATCAATACAGATTGGTACCTTTAGATCTTGATCATAATTTTGCATGTACATAATGGATCTTTCAAGCTAATTGAAATAATTTTTTCAGCTGCTTGCATACACTGGATCAAAATTCAACTAATAACATCCATTAAAAATCCAACAGTACAAATCCAGTTTATACAAACTAAAGATCTGGGAGGTAGCACTTTGAGAGCTAGGCATAAAATTGTAGAGCAAGAACATTTTAGGCTTCCTTGAACATTTATAATTACTGTATGAGCTCTTATTTGCAGTTCAGGCTTGTCCTGTATTTTCAAGTAGGAACTGATAATGGGCATTTTCTTGCAGCAAATAACTATCATTATCAGAACCAACAGCTGCTAAACACAGGTGCTTTTGTATCCTATCCTTCATGAATGTTGGTAGTTTAGAAGACCAAAACTCTGGAGGATGACATGGATTTATACTGTACTAGGCTATACTGCAGCACAAAATAAGACAAAGAAGTGCATGCTTACAAACAGCCTCATGATAACATTTGGCATCCGCTCCTTAAAGGTGCAAAAGCTCTCCGAGATGTGGTACAATAAAAAGTCAGAACTCATGGAGTCTAATAGCTAAATGACATAGTAGGATACTACTTGGATTTCTGTCAACTTCAGAAGATTGAAGTTTTTTAATAGACTCCTCTTCATAACACTGACACTCAGATTTCATATAACACAGGCCTTCCTAACTATATTAGTTTAGTGAGATCAGTAATAAGATTTGATATAGCTGATAACAGAGGTACATCACACCTGTTGATCAGAAAGAATATTTAATATTGCCTCACAGAGAGCAACAGAAATTACCTTCAGCTCTTACACACAACCACAATAAAACAAAGGACTGGTAAAAACTCAAAAGTTAAATAGAGTGAAGATTACTGCAAACATTATCTGCTCAGATGAGAAACAGATATGAGAATACAAATTACTTCAGGGCTGGATTTAACAAAACACGACATATTGTGTTGCTGCAGCAAAATAAAGGGGGCAAGAAGGGGAAGAAAGAAAGATCTCAATGAAACTTCTGGTTTTTAGCCAGCCTCTCTTTCTCGTCAGTTAACAAATTCTGTCAACTTTGTTAGCAGCTCCTTCTTACAGTGGAAATTAAGAAAAAAGAAAGATAATTTTAAAATATTCTTACTGGCAGTTCCTTTTTCTCCATGTTTGTACTTGTATTAGGTAGACTTAATAGCTAACCTTCAGAAGTTGCTGTGCGCTTGTTATATGCTAAGCAAGAGAGATGAATTGTGAAAGATCTCTTTGATCTTACTGCCAGGAGTTCAGAATCATCCTGTTGAGCAAAATGTATGTATGGAGAAAAAAAACAGCCATTATTTTCAAGTGATGACTCTAAGCAGAAGTAGTGTGAGTATCTTGGAAAACAGGCAAGCCACACTACAAAACATGGCTGGGGACTGAGCAATGGGGAAAAGCTCCTGAACATAGACCTAAAGAAAATACTCCCAGTTGTTATTTTTTTGCAAAACAGCAGGACTTTACACTTGCCCACATACACAAGCCACCAAAATATTTGTTCTGGATAGGTTCAGCTGCTTTTCAAAGATAAGTAGTATTTTTTTTTCTCTAAATAGGTACAAATTAATCTGCTTTCAGAAGACAGCACTGATTTTCTTGCTGTCTTTCTTACACGCTTTGCAGTTATACAAAGAAAATGCTTCTGTAAAAAATAAAAAAGCATGATGAGCATGGGAAGAAACATATCTGTCACTGATAATACATTTCTAGCAGACATGTACTTCTCCTAAGATATATTTTTTAAACACTAAAATATTCTAGCAATTTTGAATAATGAAAGAATAGTGGAATTAGAAGTACTTGAAATTCTCCACTAACTTGTTTTTATTTCAGGCTGACTGGACCTTAATGTTTTTCAGCTTGGTAAATCAACATAAATCATAATATAACTTTGTTCTATTGTTTAACGATACTTCAAAAATAAGACTACATTTCAAAAGTTTCATGCACATACAAGGCCGAGGACATTCCCACAGAACAGTACCAATGTTTCTGGTTTTGATGTGCTAAAGGGAGCTGTATATTGCTAAAATTCTGGCAGTAAACTGCAGAGAGAAATCCAGTTTTCCTCCCCTTTATAAGGCTTAGCCTTCTGGCTATTGCTGAAACAGCTCTGACTTCATTGACTCATCCCTGGATGGGTAAGGGAATACAATCTTACCATTTTTAAAGTAATGTTTTGCCTTTTGAAACAAATCTCAAATCTCTGAAGTATTTTACCAAAAAGATATTGTCAGAGATTCTATACAGTTTCTCATACAATAATCTCCTAAGCACTATTTTGTCCTTGTGTTTTTCTCAGGATACTCTTCAGAAAGTTAACGTAGTATTTCCGGCAAATACGTACCTTGCATTTTTGATTGCCCCAAGGGGTATGTCCTTACCTTGGGTGTAGTTATGAGTGGATTTTGTATATGCAGAAACCTACTCCCTCAATTTCTCTTTCTCAGGCTGGAAGTATGATTTAGTACATTCTTAAGTCTTTGGCAAAAGAAATATTAACATTAAAAAAAGAGAGTTGTAATAAAACAAAAGCCAAATATTCTACTTTTTCTCTCCCCTCACACTCTAATAAAAGAAGTGTTTAGCTGGCTTTCAAACTATTCTTTATTGACTGATTTTATTTTCTCTCCTCAAAGAAATGCAAAGGTATTATTTCACTTAAAATGTAGGCAACTCACTTAACTTCACCTGTCCGAACTATATGTATACAGTGCAAACCAGGCACTGAGCTTCCCTCTATATATAACAGTAAGAAAAATACTGTCTTCGGAGTTTGTACCATTTCTCTAGCTCCCTAGGTGGTCCCATACAGAATCCCAGATCTTCCCTCTGCCTAAATATAATGCAGAAAGTTAACCCGACTGACAACACTCTTCCATGCAAAACTCAGATACAATTTAGATCACTTCTCACACTGGCTTGTTTACCAGCTTTCCCTGACTTTTTTCATTGCAGGTCTTTCCTTGTTTCTTAGGAGCTCCTTCCCTGCTTTCAACAATAACTTCCTTTCAGGTATCTACTTAGACTGCCTCTCCGTAAATATGCGACTGCTATGGTTTCGGACCTATGTGAACACTATTCTTCGCAGCAGACTGTATTGATTGGTAAGAATGGACTCCTATAACAAGGATCTTAATGACCCATCAGCAGAAACAGTGTCAGTATTCACCTTCTTTTACCTTACTGTAATAAACAAAACCAGGAAAATTACATAGGATCCACTCTAGTGAAGGATATTCAAGTTTACTGTGTCAGGCCTCTGAAGAATGATTTGGGCATGGTGACACCAGGCACGGCTCCTTCCTCTAGGCCTGCCTTCTGTTTTTCTACAGTCTTCCCACTTCAAAATAAAGGAAGCATACTGAATAAAATATAATTTCAGATCAACAGGACTATCTATGATGCAAAGTGTTCCTGCTCAGTCTATATAAGAGGGTCCCACAGTTTTATTCAGTTTGCTAATAGGAAGCATGCTATAAAATCACAACAAAGTAATCTTCGTGTCCAATCCCATCTTATTTTCTGAATGCTGGAACTCATCAGATCTTCATATCAAAGTTTATGTGGCTTTTCTGGACATCACTATGAACATGCAAACTTTTGCCTCAGGAACAATAAGGAAAGGTTGACAGGCAAAAAGCCAGCAAAGCTGGAAAATTATTATTTCACTTTCAAGATGAGTTGGGCAATGGTTTTTGTTTGTTTTTAATAGTCATGCCTAGTTAATTCCTTTCAATTAATAATTGTAGAAACTTTAGCTTGAATTCTTTAAAAAATCATATTACAAATAAATTTAACAATGGTTATTGCCACTTACATCTTTCAGACGTGCAGTTATGCAAATCCACCAAGCAAGTTCTGACTATATTTCTTTACTAGGTTGAAATCAGTTAGAAGAACAAATTTACATCTTGGCATCTGCTGATCCTGATATAGTGTCTATTTTTAAAATTAAATGTGCGTAAGGTAACTTATACAACAGTTTCAGTATTCCAGATTTCAAGTAGTTGGCATATTGATGTTTTTGTCATTGTTTAGTAAGGACATAAATGAAGAACTGAGAATGAACAAGGAATCAAGAACATATATTAGGATATTTGCTAGTACTGGTCTCATTTCCAAAACACATGATTTCTGAAATAAATTTTCTACTTCAAATTTTCCTTCTCAGTTTTAAATGGGAAAAATATCAACCCTTCTTTTAAAGGTTGTCAGCTCTTTCTGAATTCTGTGATGTGTCCTTGTCTAGAGATATCTAACTTTGTCTCCAACTTCTGCTTTGAGCGACAAAATGAAAATTAGATGAAAGAAGCTGAAGTCCAGCATTTCTGCTGTTGACACATTCTTTGTGAGTCCTTTCTCTCACCATCTTCACCTAAGATATTTCTTTTAGTTATTCTCAGTGTTTTCATTAAAACATTTCATTTTTATGTATCTGACATATATCATGCTTTAGGGTTTCTCAGATATGGAAATGTTCAAATTGTGTGGGTTTTCCTATCTTATGAAATGAAATTCTTAAGCTATGAAACATTTCACAAAGTGGTATTTCCACTTTTTGGAACTTTGGAACTTACTCTGATATTAAACTTGAGCAAAGAAATGCCTGCCATTCCCCATATTTCTCTGGAAACAACAAAAGGAAAACACTGTACACACATTCAAGGACTTAAATCCTATGTCAATATAGCCTAACAGCATCAATGTCCAGAATGATTCAAAGTCAACTGTCAATTGTATCACATCTCTACAGTATGAATTACAGAAATAAGAAAAGACTCAGTAGGTGAATGTTGAGTTATTACTAGAGGTAGAAGTGGTGGTAGTAGTAGTGTGTACATATTGCCTTGGAAAGTATCAAGATAATATCTATCCTACAAACAGTACACAACCTAAATTATGGACACAATATAATGAGAAATGCATAAAGCCTTTGAAAAGCACATATGCAAATAAATTAATTGAAAATAACAGATATTTCATATGAATATTTTTGTGCTCTTTTTCTGTTAACGGCTCTAAATTGACACACCTTACCACATTGCAGCAAGATTGTTAAATTTGCAAAGGTATTAACACCAAGAAATTCTAGTAGGTGTTTATTTCTGCATGTAGCATACATTTGGAAACTGAGAGAACAATGAGGTTGGACTAGACCCAGATTTCTCTGGAGTCCAGAAATTTTATGGTTTGGTGTATCTGTAAATAGTTCAAAAATCAAGTTTCCTTAAACTCGGGGCTGATAGCTATCTACCCTCTTGTCTTTTGCATTCTAAACCATATCCCTAAAACCTTTTTTGGTTTTCTATTTTAAATAAAGAAAACTTGCATGACTAGTAATAATCCTGGATATTCCTTACTGGTTTTGTGCTTTCTGCAAGGGTTCTAACCCCGAATTTATTGATTTGATAACAGTAACTGGCACCACCTTCAGTATGACATCTGGTGAATCAATTACTATTACCATAGTGCTACATTACAACTCAGTCCAAGGATTTTGTATTCACTGCACAAAGTAAATAATGTTTATTGCTGAAAAACTACCAACCTCAAGCCAAACATGCTGTGTTATTGCATATTTCATTATAACTTGTGATATTAAACTATGCTTAACATGCTCATCTGCTCACTGGTTTTCCAAGGGAGGTAACGGGAGAGTCTCATCGCTGCCAACATGAACCATTAAGAGGTAGTCATTATAGCTAAGTCCATAATGAAAGATTGCACTGTGCCACCCCTAATTCAAGCAGTTCCTTAAATTCCACCGCACTCAGTTTTTAGCCTGAATATTGAACTATTACTTTTCTCTCTTACTGACAGGTTAGTACCTTTCCAAACAATTTTTAAGAAACCTGACAAACATAATGCTGCTGTTAAATTTGCTCTGTACAACCAGAAAATTTTTTTTTAAAACACTCTTCGAACAGCAGTCCGATACTTATTGATATGTAAAATCAATGAGTTTGTTTTCTGTAGAGTGCATGGCAGAGGCCGCACAGGCTCTTTTCTCTAAATAATGCCTAATGCTACAGAAAAGATGACTACCTCCTGCTGCTGGACTCTGCCTAAATAAAACAAACTAAGCAGGTTGCACTAGGGACAACTGTTGAAGTTAAATAGCAATGGGTTCTCCAGTCTCTGAGAAGTTAGTATCACATTACATTTTGCACCTAGCAATAGCATGTTTACTATAAAATTTATATACATATTAGCTCAGTAAAACCCTACCTAGGGCAGGTGTCCTCTCTTGAGAGGCAGGGAAAATACAGCAGAAGGAACTAAGCATACAAAGAACAAATGCTGGAGCCACACCAAAGATGAAAATTGCCTTTGACATCAGCTCCATGGTTTCTAAGCAAAATCCCCCCATGTTACTGAACTTTTGCTTTTGTGTGGGGTTTCTTTAACATTAAGTCAGATATGTGCAATACAGATCTCTACATATCAGCTCATTCTCCTGAGGTTCCTCTATAACTAACTGCGGGGGTGGGGGGGGAAAGCAGAGTTGTAACTTGAGGCATCTACCTAACTTCAGATGCTTACTCCAGGATAAGATTAAACTCCAGCTGAAAGTGTCTATTTCTCTCTACTAAACTGTAAGAGGAGACCAGGTGATGTATTGGGATGTAGGCTTCTACATTTGGTGTGGCGATTAAATTCAGTCTCTTGAGCCTGCAGATTAGAACAGCTATTCATAGAGGTGTTCAGCAAAATGGAGTGAGATTTTATCTTTTCTTATCTTTCTATCTGTCAACACTGTAAAGAGAGCAATATACTTAATATAATATGCTGATCATGTTAAAAAAAGGTAAGAAAGAAAAAAATTATATTTAAATTATTAAATCAGCTATGAAAGTAGAAAATAGCACTTTACTTATGGAAGTTAGTGAATCTGCTTAAGAAAAACTGAATTTGTTTGTTGCTTGCTGTCGACTTGGAAGGAGTTGATGTCATTGATTTCTACCAATGCTGACAGCACTTTATGCTGCCAGTATTGTGTCAAGTGGTCCTAGTATAAGCAGAATTCATTTTCCAAAGCCAAAATGAAAATGAACCTTCATTTTATATACACATGTGTATTTTATACACACACATGTGTGTGTACATGCACATGGATGCCTCTGTATGTTAGTGAAAGTGTGTGTAGGCATGTGTATCGGATCTCTTTCATATCACACGAAGCTGCTTGCGTACAAGGACATTTCCTTCCTTGTTTGGGTTATGCTACTGTTAGATTAATTTATGCTTTAGCTTAAATGGTCTTATTTCTGACATGGTGATGGATGAATGTGAATGACAGTCCAGGGTGAAGGATTCCTTTGAGCCTTTTTAACTGTGCAAAGCAGAGAAAGGAACCTAATTAAAAAGTGTCTTTGATTAAGACTCCAGTATCTCTTTCTTTTTGATTGGTTGGTTTTGTACTGTGGAATCTGTCCTCACCATATGGACAGATGAAAAATTAAAACAACAACAGAAATCACCTGTGCATAATTTTCTTAACCTACAGAAGACAGACACGTTTGTTTGACATCACAGGTCCAGTTCTGATCTTCTTCAGAGTAGTCTGTTCTTTACTTCTTTTTTTCACTTATTTTTATATTTTCACAGTAGTCCAGTATAGCAGATAATTTCATTGGAAATCCTAAGAAATATAAATGACTGCTGGTCTGGCCTGGAATTTAGAAAGAAACTCAATTTAGGAACAAAATTAATTTAAATGTCTCTGGATCTGGTACTGTTGAAAGAAGCATTGTTGAAGCTCTCAATTTATTCCACCATGAATTTTCAGAATAATATATATTAACTTTGCCTCAAAGCTTTGTAGTTAGATAAATGATCCTTTCTTTGTCTAAGTTAGTAAATTCCAGTGAAACGCCACAGTCTCTGCAACTCATCCTCTGTAACTCACCACTATAATCAAAACATTAATGTGAATGACCCGGGAAGCACACAATCACTCACCATCAACACAAAACCTCCTCTGTCAGGCCACATTGGTTTACAAGGTAGAAAAAAAGGCCACTTTCTCATGCCACAGTATGAAATATTAAGAAAGAAAATCCAGAAACATTTCAAGTTTCAAATCCTTTGTTGATCATTTGTACAGCAAAATGCGTCATTGTATACAGACAAGACCGTTTTTCTCGCTCACTGATGCCCTTCTTGGCTGATGTGTACCTGCAAGAGTTTAGGAAGGATACAAGGGGTTGTATCTCCCATAAGTGTGAACTTCCCATCCTGCATGGAGAGTGTGGAGTCATTAGTCTTAATGATTCAGTCAACTCACCTGAGGATACATCTGGTCACGACTGCTAGGCAAACCTTGGGATGTCATTTCCCATTTTTCACAGTGCAATTTGTTTACATACAGATGATGAAAAATCAGCTCAAAAATTTAATACAAAGCAATAAATCATATAACCAGATACAGCTGTCTGCCACAAATAAGCACACCCCAATAAAGAAAAATCAGTGAAATACGTCTCAAACAGAAATGATCAAAAAATCACAGGACCCAACCACTTAAACTAAAATCGCTTCTCACTACTACCAAGATTTTACTCTATCTTGGGCTGCAGTCAGTAGAGACCAGGAAGATTACAAACATTTGTTCTGGTCTCAAAATTAAGGCCAGGGTTTAGATACCTGGATATCTGGGTTCTGTTTCTGTCTGGCCTTAGACAATCACGTCGAGATGTTTACACACTGACTACACTGCAACTGTCTCTGCAGTTTAGTGGGCAAAGTTTAGGGGCTTCAGTTTTCCATGTGTTTTAGAGGAATCTTTGGAAAGCCAAGTCATCTTATCTGAGGGGGATGCTGAGTGCAAAAGGTATCAAGTGCTCATACCATCACTGCACTTTAACCAAGCTTCAGTTTCTTTACTGTGGAAACTGGGATATTTTCCTCTTATACAGGAACTGAAGGAAGCTAAAATAACTGACATTTGGAAAACATTATCCTGAATACTGCTAACTAAAACCTGATTCCTTAATCTGTGGAGAAGGACTGACAGAGAAAAGAGAACATTGCTGTGCTGGTCCTTAAACATGAACAACTTTGTATCCTGAGCCATGGGACAAGAAAGAAATGAATGCAGTCATTATTTACTACTCCATGGCACCATCAGCCACAGAACTCTCCCAAGCCCTGTGTCCAGCAATGGCCACATTTTCATGCAGCTTCCACCCCCCCTAAATAACCTAGATGAAGATTACATTTTTCACAGAATCATAGAATAGCCCAGGTTGGAAGAACCTCAAAAGATCATCTAGTCCAATCTTTCCTGGAAAAGGAAGCCTAGCTGAGATTATCTAGCATTCTGTTCAACCATATCTTGAAAACCTCCAGCAATGGGGCTCTACTATGTCCCTGGGGAGGTTGTTCCTGTGAATTATTGTTCTTACTGTGAAGAATTTCTTTCTTATGTTAAGATGAAATTTCTCCCAGTGCAATTTTGCTCATTTCCCCTTGTCCTCTCCCATGTGCCTTTTTTAAAAAGTGCACTTTTTAAAAGTGCTCTGTCCCTTCTAACACCCAAGCTAATATTTAGGACCGTACATTTTAAGGTTCTGAAAAGTCAGATATTTATGTTTGTGCTCAGATGAAACCTGAACTTTGAACAAAACATGGCCCCAAATCTTCCCTAAGCAGCAACAGCAGCTGCTCAAACCATTAAAATCCACATCATTAATTACAAAATATCTAAAGGCAACTGATAGAGTGCATTTAAATATCTGAAGACCAGGATGCTCAGAAAAGGCAGCTAGATGCATGTGACACAACTTAAGCTGACCAACAGGGAATTAATGTGAAAAATGTAAATATAAACTCTATCAACTTCTTTTACACCAGCTTAATGTACACTAAATCATAATTTCTTGCCAAAGTAGCAACAAGATCTTCAGAGATTTAATCAATGAAGCATGTGTGCATTTTGGTTTACTCTTTGCCAACCTTTCCCTCTAAACACATAACCAGGTTTAAAGGATGATCAAATAGTTAAAAGAAGGAGGTACAATGAGATATCTTACTGAAAGATATGAGGGGAAACACAAGTATTTAAGCCTTTCTTCTAAGTTTTGATAGATTAAATGAGCATCAGTAGGCAGAACAGTCTTCATGTTACTTTAAATATCCTGTACATCTCCCATAAATACTTTGTGTAAAATCCTTCCCTGCATATATAGAAATGAATCATATCACATCACAGCTGGCTATGCATTCTTCCCTGAGCACACTGAAAAGAAGGTTTCCTGGAGGTTTTTGCGTTGCATGTCTGACAATATCAAGTCTTCCTTCAATACATTAGTATAAAAATTGAGGATAAACGATTACATTTATGTGAGGTCAATGAACAAGTACAGGAGACAGAAAGCCTAAAGGATTCATTGTATCTTCCGCTATAAGCCTGTCAGAGACTTCTTGATGAGCATACAGATGCACAAAATAAACAGCTAAGGGGGAAATAACTCCGATATGTGCTCAGATATTTTTCAGATAATCTTACTATTGTTTAGGTAAATAAACTTGATATGCATACATCCTCCTTGTTATCTGCCTTCTCACAATACAGCAACACACTGCACAGTTCTAGCCCCTCTTTTCCTTTGAGATGAGGTACTGATGGATTTTATCTCAGGCATTCTCCTCTTCAACTCTGAATTTCTACATGCCAATCAATGTATACATTCACAGCACACTAATGTAATAAAACATTAAAAGTAGTCGGTGCAAACACAGGATAATGCTTTGTCATATATGTATGTTTGGAAAAAAAGAAGAAAAAGAAGACAATAGTTGTGAAACCTATGTAAAGTAGAAAAGCTGAGCATCCTTTTCAGGACTAAAACACTCTTCAGGATGCTAAGAGAGAATCTGTAAATATTTAACATTACAACAAGAACAGGGATTAACAGAATAGAGCTCTTTTGATCAATGCTTGCAGCACCATGTATTATTTCTACTGGGCATGGACAGTAAAATGCTATTTATTGACTAAAGGATGCTACACATCACTGAAGCTTAATATAAAGGAACATGACATTCTCACTTGATCAGGAGTAAGCCACTAACCTGACTTTAGTCTAATCAAACATTTCTTGCACCACAGTAGCACTTGATGGTTCCTAGCCTCATTTTTTTCTGGGAGCTTTCCAAACCATAGACAAATTCAGTCTCTGAAATCAAGAGGTTAAAGTATTGGATAACTTAAGATGAAAGTAAATAAACAGAACAAATGGGAGTATGAGCAGTGAGAAAGTAAAAAGCCTGAAAACATTTGAGTTCATAGACTAATGAGGTGTTCTATTCATTGTTCTGAATATGAACAATTTTACTTTTATTTTTCTAGCTTATATAAATTATAAGGGTGAGTTATGGTAGCTTTTGTCCCAGCTTCATTTTATAAAGTGCCATGGAAGCCCAAAAGGGACAGCGAAGGGACACAACAGCCAGACAGAAGTTAGCACTTGTTATGATAAACCAGGAACCACCTAATCAGGTCGATGCTCAGTCTGCCCTAGAAAATGTTCTGTACCAGATATATGAAGGGAAAGTTCAAGAAAGCAAATTGTAGACATCTGTGAAACAAATGGCATGGAAGGAAACATTATTTGCCTTGTCATTCTGAGTCACTTAAGATATATTGCAGGATTGTCGCTCATTAATCTTATTGGAGTACATGTGAAATTACCCAGCACTACTTGGGATAAATCAACCTGTGAACCTAATTCTGCTCTTTTAAATCTAAAATTCTTCCAGCAGCTGAAATGCCTTGAA